>NC_052358.1:50759660-50875188 GCF_009727055.1 Benincasa hispida
TTTCTTAAATTAAAGTATAAAAAATGTAATGAAAAAATTTGAAAAAAAAATCAAATTTGACTTTTTTCTTTTTTTAAGTTTTAGTATAGTTATTTAAAAAATGGAGCATAAAAATGTAATGAAATTCCTTTTTAAAATTAAGGTATAAAAATGTAAATACAAAAAAAATGAAAAAAGTTTCGACTTTGACTCTTTTTTCTTTTTCATTTTAATATAGCTTCAAAATTAAAGCAAAAAAAATATAATCAAAATTATTTCTTAAATTAAAGTATAAAAATGTAATTACAAAAGAAATTTGAAAAAGTTTCAACTTTGATTTTTTTTTTTTTTTTTAAAGCTTAGTATAGTTATAAAAAATGAAGTATAAAAATGTGTAACTAAATTCCTTTCTCAAATTAAATTATAAAAAAAATGTAATTACAAAAAAAAAAAAAAAAAAAGTTTCAACTTTAACTATTTTTCGGTTTTAGTGTAATTTTAAACAGGTGAAAAAAATTGTAATTGAATTCATTTCTTAAATTAAGTTATAAAAAACATAATTACAAAAAATATATATAATTAAAAATTAAAATGTTCCAACTTTGACCTTTTTTAAATTTAATATAATTATAGAAAATGAAGCAGAAAAATTTTAATCAATTTTCTATCTTAAATTAGTATTAAAAAAATCTATTTCAAATTTAACGTTGTTTTAGTTTCAGTATCGTTATAAAAAATAATAATAATAAAATAAATTTTCATTCTTCAAAATTAAAGCAAAAAGAAAATAAAACAAATAGTAAAAGAATACTTAAATATGGACTAAAATAACTTGCACTCTTTTAAGAATAATAATCAAGTACATAACAACATTTTTAAAGAATTATAAATATAGCAAAATCTATTAGTGATAAACTTTTATTAATAATATGGTCTATCACGGATAGCTTTTGAGAATTAACCTAAATTTTGTTATATTTATAAATTCTTTTACGTTATATTATATTTACTAATATTTTGAGTTTAATGGCTATATTTGCATCTCATTCACGTGATTGACTCATTTCTCTCCATTTTTTTTCTTTTTGAAACAAAATGGACTCACTTAGCCATTTTGAAACAAAATTATGGGGAGAGTTGACAAGCCATAATGGCAACCACTAAATGAAACACAGAGTCCAATCTAATTTGATGCCTCCCATTTTTTTTTATTATTATTAAAGTGGACCAATTAGCTTGCATCATACATCCACGTGTACGTACCTCATTATTGGCTAATTATTATTGTTTTATATATATATATATATAGCGTTTACTTTAATTAGTTCTACTATTTTGTATAAAAAAATTTGAAGAATTTCTTTGGCCTCAATCATTTCGTAGCTTGTAGATAAGATTTATAAATCCTCATCTTTCTTTTCAATTCACTTTTATTTGAAATGCATAACTTCTGATATATATTTTTCAATGTGCTATAAAATTTAAGAAAAACAAAGAAGAGCTTAATGTCAAGGCCTAAAGTAACAAAGTGTGCAAAACCGAAGATAAAACTAAGTTCAAAACTCTAACCTACATAAAACACGAATGATCATGAAAGTACACAACAAGATTTTTATGGTACATATGTCTTAATAAAGGGTCCTTATAGCACGAAGTTCACACAGTGATCTTCTTAAAAAAAATTTCCTATATTACAGTCACATGGACAATTTTTCCATACTACCTACACTAATTGTGTTTCACATCAACGTGTTTTTAAAAATAACGTGGGATCCATAATTTTTATGAAGGCACATCTATAATGTGAACAAGGAAAGTATGGTACTTCCGTAGTACTAGGAGAACTTCCTCTATAACCATCAAACTTAGAGACAACCAAAAGAAACAATATCTTACCAGAGACCGAGACTAGTACATGAGATGAAGGAGCAGGAAAAGACGTATCATTGTGCCCAAAAACCCCTCCACAATTAGAGCATCCCAAGCATAGCCAATTGGGATCTCAGAATCAACCCCACGCACACTCATTTTAACCAAACTGCGCAATGAATCCTCAACACCCAAACAAAAGAACACTTTTTTTATCACTTGTACATTGAGTTTCCAAATATAAATATATTGGTTATCTTCTTGAGAAAACACCCCAACAAAGCTAAAAGCCAGAGAGAGAGATATCTTGACATTCAAGAAGAAACTAAGAGGAAAAATGCAAGAGGGTACTTTTTGTAATTTGACTTTCATTTTCTACTTCCTTCTTGTTCTTGGGGTAAGCTTCCAAACCCATAAAATTGAGCCTCCCCATTTGATTTCATATCTGAAAGAACAAAATTCTTTAACTTTAGTTTGCTTGTTTCTTGCTCTGCAGTCCAGCTATGCCAGGATGTTACAATCAGAAGTTGATGATAAAAAGATGATTGAAACAAACAAAGATCCTTCACTCAATGTTTTCTTCACTCCAAATGATCTACAACTTGGAAAAAGGATGCCAATCTTCTTCCCAATCAAAAACATTTCAGAAATACCAAAACCTCTTCCCAAAAAAATGGCTGACAAAATCCCTTTTTCAGTAACAAATCTCTCTTATCTTCTTCACTTCTTCTCCATCTCTAAAGATTCTCCTCAAGCCAAGGCTATGGAATACACTCTCACACAGTGTGAGCTTGAGCCTATGGAAGGAGAGACCAAGTTTTGTGCTACCTCTTTCGAATCCTTGTACCGTTCGACACGTGGATTTTTCGGGTCCGGCTCGGTGAAGGCTGAGGCTACTGTGTATCCAAAGAACTTCAAAACAGAATTGCAAAACTACACAATCTTGGAAGAACCCATCAAAATTTGGGCTCCAAGAATACTGTCTTGCCATTTGATGCCATATCCTTATTTGGTTTTGTATTGTCACAGCCAAGTGAGTGATAACATATTGTATAAGGTGATTCTTGAAGGTGAAAATGGAGATAGAGTTAAAAGTGTGGCTATTTGTCATATTGATACTTCTGAGTGGGATAGTGACCATGTGGTTTTTAGAGTGTTGAATGTTGAGCCTGGTGCTTCCTCTGTTTGCCATTTCTACCCTCGAGATAACATTGTTTTTGTTTCTGATGTTTGAGTATTAGGATAGAACATGTATGAATTGTAGGTCTCAAGTGTTTTGTGTTTTCAAAATGATGTAAACTCTTCGTTTGTTCATGTAAAATATCTTTGACTTTCATTGAATTACTTCACGAAATGAGTTGAATTTATATCTATGACTTGTGATCGATTTAGAAATGGTTAGAACATAAATGGCTTGAATCCACTGAACTATGATGGATCATCTCTATCCACAAGCAGCAATATAACAATCACAACGATTGGTCTGCGCGATTGCAAACGATCACAACGATTGGTCAGCAACAGTCGCCAACCAATGATAAGAGGTTGGAGATGATGAGAGAATTTTTACAAATTCGTGACATTTTAAAACTATTCTCTTTATTAATCCTCTAGAGTTCCTTTAATACACGTCTCCTATCGTGCTACATCACCCATTGCAATGGATCAATCAATTTGATACTATACTATACTAGAACACGACATATGAAAAAAGATATTACTCAATTGTGACCTTAAATTAATGGATAGGTGATTTAGTTCAAATAGAATAGTTTATACGAATATGTTTGTTAATGGTATAATCTCATATGATTGGACACTTTATCTCAATGATAAATTGTGTCTAGAATTGCTTTTGAAAGCGTTAAAAGTGATGACTTAAAAAATTTAGCCACCTCTAACTGTTTCGTAAGATTGATTTGTGAATAAATTTGTCAAAATCATTTTTTTAACCACACGTTTATTCTCACCGTTTTTAAAAATAAATTCTTATAGAATTAACAGCCACTTCCCAACAAAATTTCAATTTTCAATTTTATTTTTAATAAATTAAAATTTATTTTGTATATTTAATATATTCCTCATATAATCCATTTCTATATCCTAAATTTTCAAATTGATAGTTCAATGCCACTAATTTTTTCTTTATACAATATTATTTTTAAAAAAACAAAATATATATTCAAATGGAAAGCATATATAATATAATATCTTAAATAATTATTTATAAATATTGTTAAAATATATATTTGTGCAAGCGTTGGTAGCAAGTCTATTTAGTAATGATTATTAATCACAAAAATTTCACTTTTTTTTTAATATCGATTTACTTCATTTTACAGCTGATTTTTCTAAAATTACAATTACCGAAAACTATTTTCAAAGTTATAGAAACTCCAAACTAAGTCAGAGCGGGTGAAATCTCATTTAATATCTATAAATCTATAAAAGATACAATTGAGTCATTTTTGTAGATGTCCTCCCTTGCAAGCAACAGGTACTTCTTTATGCAGATTACATGTCAATTTTCAGTTACATATTTCCAATCCATATTTTCAAAGAAAACTTGTAGTTCATCATTATGCTAAGAATTTTTTAATTAAAAAAAAAAAAAAAAAAAAAAAAAAAAAAGTTAAAAATCACTTTTAGGCCCTAAACTTTTATAGACGTAACAATTTAGTCTTTGAATTTTTGTTTGTAACTATTTAATCCATGTACTTATAATTTTATAATAATTTAGTCCTTAAACTTTAATATGTAACAATTTAATCCTCGTGGTTTTGTAACAATTTAGTCCATATGATAGAAATTAGTGTTAAGATTTAATGAGATCTCTCACATAAATAAAGTGATAAATTAAACCGATAAATTAATTAGAGACTCAATATTTTGTTAAAATACAAAGTCCTCATAATAAAATAATAAAAATTGACATCTAATTATGTTGAATTTTTTACTTTAAGGATCAAATTGTTATAAATTTGAAAGTTTAAAATTAAATTGTTACAGATTAATGTTCAGAGACTAAATTATTACAAAATTGAAAATACGGGGACTAAATCATCAAAAACTAAAATTCATGGACTAAACTGTTACTTTCATAAAAGTTTAAGAACCAAAACGTTGTTTAACAAGATGAAAAATAAATAATAACCCTTATAACTTTCACCCCCTTCAAATGGTTTTGATTTCTCATTTAGTCAGATTTACATGAAAACATACACCTTTGTACCTTATAAAGTTCATTATCGAAGACTTCAAATGTTTGGAATATATCTCAAAATGGTGTCAAACGATGAGTTTACTTGAAACAAACTCCTTAATTTTTATTTATAAAAAAACATTAGTTAAAAATCACTTTTAGTCTTTACAAATATTGACAGATGTAATAATTTAGTCCATGTACTTTTATTTGTACTAATTTGATCTTTGTACTCTCAATTTTGTAATAATTTAATCCATGAATTTTACTATATAATAATTTAATCAATAAATTTTACTATATAACAATTTAATCCTTGTACTTTAGAATTTGCAACGGTTTAAACCCTATTGTAAAAATTAGTGTAAAGATTTAATGAAATCTTTGCATAAATAAATCGATAAACTAATTAGAGATTCAATATTTTTATAAAATACAAAAGCTTCCCTTGGGATTGCTTTAACTTTTAAAATAATTGCTAATTGTGTTTTCAGAAAAATATAATTGCTAATTGTGTTTTCAGAAAAATGAGCTGTGAAATGAAGTAAAATAATGTTCAATAAATTTTAATTTAAAAAAAATAGTTACGATGTCTGATAAACTAATACTAAATTGATGTAATTTAGTTATATAAACCAAACTAAGCTTATTGTTTCAATTATTCTCACCTAGATAATTAATTTATAATTTATTTAAAATGGTATATGATTTAACTTTTAACTAATTTTATTTAATATAAATTATTTGATAATTCAAAAAAAATTGTTAAAAAATGAATAAATTAGAATTTGAAAATGTACCTAAAAATTTTATTAATTTGAAATAATATTATTAAAATATATTCATTTAAAAAGCAAAGAAGTAGCAAATTTTTAAAAAGCCAAATCTAAAAGCTAGTATCTATTAACTTTTACAAAAATTAAGAAGTGATTTTGATAGATTATTAAATAATTCATTTTACAAAACAAGGATGGTAGTTAAGATTTTCCTATAATAGCTTTATACAATTTCAAACACAATCCCAAACAAAGTCAAAGTCTACATCATAAAATAATAAAAATTAACATCTAGTTTTAATAAATTTTTTCGCATTGTGAACTATATTTTTACAAATTTGAAAGTACAAGAACTAAGTTGTTACATACTAAAGTTCAATGACTAAATTGTTACAAAACTGAAAATACACGACCTAAATCGTTACAAACAAAAATTCAATGACTAAATTATTACTTTCATGAAAGTTAAGGGACTAAAAGTGTTTTTTTAACCCAAAAAACATACAAAAGAAGTTATTGTGCAGTTCAATTAATTTTAAAAAGTTTCTTAGACATAAATTCAAATTATATTAAATAGTTCAATTAAATTTAAAAGTTGCAAATTTGTGAAGAACATGTTAGAAAATTAAAAGTTCTTAAAAGTTAAGGGACCAAACCAGCTTTCGGTGTATTCTATTTTTCAAGATTGCTATCAAGATCCATTCTTAATGTTCAAGCCCTGGACAAGGTGAGAGTTCAAGGATACAGTTTGTTCAAGAAAAAGAATTTTGACATGAATGAGATAAATATCTACTTGGCTGCAAATAATAGGAATCATATCATCGTGTTCTCGATTGCTAGCTCATAAGCATTGATCCAGAGAATTTGGGAGTTTACCAATGAAACGATGCACGGCGCTGGAAATTTTGATGTTCTGTACCAAAGCTTGGAGAAGACGATTCCGTAGACTGAAATAAAATTTCCCCATTCAGAAGTCAAATTCTGCATAATCAGATCACATATGGCTGATGAACATTTGATCTTTTCCCCAACTACAACCTCAGTATTCTGTTTCCAGCACACCGTCAATGAGTCCAAACTCTAAAGCCTGCAAGAGAGGAGAGTTTTTTTTTTTGGAGTTTCAATCATCTGTATCCCAAGGCTCCCTCTACTAACCATCTGGTTTCTGGATTATGAAAATTAAGTTTATAAATACCTATTTCATCGCTAAATTTCTTGTTTTATTATCTACTTACTACTAATATTTTCAAAAAACTAAGGTAAATTTTGAAAACTAAAAAAAGTAGTTTCAAAAAACTTGTTTTTGTTTTTGAAATTTAGCTAAGAATTCAACTCTTTTATGTAAGGAAGATATTGTAAGAAATTAAGAGAAAATATGCTTACCTTTCAAAAATCAAATAGTTACCAAACGAGACCTAATTAGTTCACAAGAGTTCCAGTCAAGTAGCCGACATTACAACATTGTGGAAAAGATTTTACCATAAAGTAAGAAACTAGAAAAATTTGTCTACTTGACTCTACTTCCTCCGTCTTTATCCCTTTTTTTCTATTTTGGACAAAGATGGACTGCAAGTTTTTTTTTAATGTCAAAACATGCACTACACATTGCACGATGTTACCTCGGAAACAGACAAAAATCGATCCCTCTCCGTGTACTGTTGTACTTTCTCTATAGGTTGGCCAGTAAATGCAGCATACATCTTGTCAATTTTCTGCAACGATAAATCCAGATAACAATTAAAGTGATCAGATGATTAATAATGGAACCAAATACCGGAACAAATTTGACTGCAAAGTGCAAAGATAACAATGGGAGGAAACTCAAAAACACAGCAATGCAGTGGTTCAAATGATAAGAACGTATGCTGTATGCGTGGACTGCAGTGTTTTTCCCTTTTCTTCACATCTATGAGAGTCTAAACCCACTTATGTAAACCTTGAATAATGTCGAGAGACAACCATCAAAACCTACAATTTTTGGTTTCAAAACAACGCGAAAAATCTTAGGACATATCTTAATTACGTGGCCACCATAAAATTTAAACTCATTCTCCCAAGATCTCTCTTCTTCTGGGTCAGCCAAAGAATGCAACTTTCCAATCAACTTCTGTAGGCAAGGAGGATTTAATACTTCCAATTTGCTTAATATAAATCAAATAGTCCCTCCTAATTTCATGAATTATATTTCCATCTACAATGGTTTCAGCTTTCTAAAGACGATGAAGATAACTACATTTCTAATGGCGACATCCTTCCCAAAAACCATGCCAGATATACCTATATATTGCATCTGTAAATTTTATGACATATAGCAATTAGATACCAATCATGACAATCTATACTCGTTCACCACCTACTTGCACAATAGTGGTTCAGGTCAGAATGTCACCTGATAGAAATCTTCTGCTTATGGTCAGTTAAAAGCTATATACATGGTAAAACTATTTCTCATTAGCTCTAATATTTAATAATTTTTTGTTTTGGTTTTTGGTTGCAAATGGCATGAACATATTGAACAAAAGGCACAAACACATTATCCAAAGCATTGACAAAATTATGGTAAGTGCTTATTTCCGAATTAAGAAAGAGATACTGACATGGCGTGATTGAACTGCTTCATTGACTTGACGTCTGACATCCTCCACGTGACCCTGCACTCAACAAAAACATCACATTATCGCAGAATGTTGGTAGCATCATTTTCTGCTACTTCTTACTTGTCACAATTTCAAAATTAGGGCATCCTATATATTGGACCATTTCAAAACTAAACAAAAAGCATAATATTTGCTTAAACTTGAAGATGGTAAAGCACTTCGTATGGAGAATGTTATATATAACACAATAGTTCAAGCAGTCTTAAAGTATTGGTTATTAGAGCAAAAGAACAAAGGTAGCATAAGGAAGAGCTTAAATCAAGACTCACAACAGAACTAAATATTACTTTTGCAATTTAATACAAAGGCTACATATATTCTTCTCCATCCCTTTTCCTCTCAATCATAATCATGTTCTTTAAATAGATGAGCTAAGATCGTTGGCATACCCCACATCCACTTTGTGGCTGATGTATCATAATTCGAGAATTGGGCATAGCATAACGCATTCCCTTTTCTCCACCTGCAAGGAGAAGAGCCCCTTGGCTTGCAGCAACTCCAAAGCACACTGTTCCAACCTTAGGCTTTATCTGAGGGCACGAGTCAATTATCTCATATAAGAAAAGTATCTCTTCCTTTCATATTCGAAATAGGGATAGATTAATAGAAGGTGATGGCTGGATGCTCTAAACAGAAAACCAAAACATAACAAGGCATCATACATTTGAATTATATGTTATATGTAGCTAATGATTGTTACTATTATCTTGTGCAAGAATAAAGAATGTAGCATAATAGATATTGCTTCCCATAACAGTTCATTGATTTTGAACCTTAGAAGTGTCGGAAAAACCATTGAAATCAAAATAAATAACTGAAAAAGTGGATGCGGAAGTAATATAAAAGAATAATAGGGCATAAAAGACAGGGAGGGAGATAGAGAGAGAGAGGTTTGCAACCTTACCCAAGACATACAATCATAAATTGCTAATACCGAGTATGTACTTCCACCAGGGCAATTCAAATATACCTGATAAGGTCAAAAGCTATGCTTACAAACAAATTAAAAATAAAGAATCACAATCTAGTTAACAGAATGAGGATAAGAAAAAAGAGCTAATTTTCTCTATTTCACACCAGGATATCTGCATCCTCATCAATTGTTGCTAGAGTCACAAGCTGTGATATGACTCGCTGTGCCACGATTGAGTTGACAGGTTGACCAATAAATATTATACGATTCCTAAATAACACAGAAGAGAGATCCAAAGGCCCTCCTGGTGTCATCACTGCAGGCATAATGGGTGGATTACCTTTCCTAGCCTCTATCGGCCCATAACTACAGAAGAGAGAAAATGCCCATCAGATTAATTGTTTCATCATGTTAAAGACATAAACTTAGAGGGGAGCATATCATGTAACGGGAAAAGAAAGCTAAAATATAAAGGAATACTACACAAAAAAATGTTGTCGCATAGAAACAATTTCCAATATTTAAATTTCATCCCAATTTTAAAGAATGCAATTTATCCCAGTCAAGTCAATTTTTATGCCGATAAATCAACATTCAGTAAATGCTAAATTAGAACAACAAAAGATATTATAAACCAAAAATGCCAATGGGGAACAGTGCAAACCTTGTACTGGTGTGAAGAAAGTCTTTATCGTCAACGTGTAGAGGTTCCCCCATTGTTTTACTCGATAATCCTTCAAAAAAAGGGGTGAAAATCCAGTCATTCACATATATATAGCTGCCATTTCGATCATGAAATATCAATAAATGCAACATGAACAAAAGATAGTAGTTTTATGAAATTATCAGAGAATTGACACCGAGACGTAAACGCTATGCAAAGATGAAGTCCTCTGCTACAAAATTAGGGCATTTATAACATCATATACAAAAATTAAAAAACACCCAATTGCACAGAACAAATTACCAATTGTCGAGGAGTCGCCGTACGGCCTCGGCAAGGCAGACACAATGGACCTGTGTGAATTTCTACAGAAAAGACCCGGAGAAGACAAAGGAAGAAGAATTTAGAGTTTCGTGGTAGGGGATTAGGCAAATAGTTGAGGAAAACAAAAGATTACCTTCGAGAAAGTTGAGAAATGGATGACGTTCGATTGTGCGAAGAGACAGAGAAACTGAGAGATGCAGTAAAGGCTGAAGCTACTGCCATTTTGAGCGAAGCTTGTGGAAATGGCGTTGTGTTCTCGAGCTTCACTATGAAACCAAATGAAAGAGACTATGGAAATTACAACAATATTGATGAGGTTTCAAAAGTAGCCCCCAATTTGTACTACTCTTACATATTTGCCTAAGGCCCAACGGGCCGGCCCACCTCCCTCGGCCCATGTTTCATATAATTGTTTCTGATTTTTTAATGGTGTTAAAAAAACTCGGGATATGAAAAACCAATCAACCCAACTCAACCCATACCATTTGGGTTGGATTCAAATAAATAAAAATTTTATGGGTGAGTTGGTTCACGGTTTCACCAAAATAACTCAAACCAACTCAAACTTATTATTAACTTTAAAATATTTTTTTAACTTGTGATACAATTATGTATACATATATTTATTTTAGTTATATTTAATTCCATTATTTTTAGATAATTTATTTTCCAATAGTTACTAAAAATAGTTTTTTAATACTTTATAAACAAAAATTCCATTATATAAACTGAAATTAAGTTGTTATCTTAATTTAATATATAAAAATAATTAAATCAAATCTTTACATATTAACATTTTACTTCTTTTTAAAATAAAATTTTGAATATATGACTCGAATAACCCGAACCAATCTAACTAAATATTTCATGGGTGGATCGGGTTGGGTTCTTTTTTTAACGAGGGTCATTTGGGTTGAAGAAACTTACAACTTGAAAACTGGATTGGGTCTAAAATGTTCTTCAACCCAACCTAACTCTATCCATGAAAATGCTAGCTTTTTTAGTACTATTTAAAGGGTTGTTTGAAGGGCTGGAATGTAGTTATGATTATTAAGAATATGAGGAGTGTTGGAATGGGTGCATGATCGAAGGTGGAACGAAAATGAGATTGTGAAAAGTGAAAATAGTGGAAAATAGGGTTGGATTGAAAACTGTGGAACGAAATTAGTTTAGCATTCACAATCTGGGCCCAAAACGCTCAATTCAAACATGAATTTTGGATTACATTATACTACATTTCAATTTCATCATGGTCCAACAAACGACCCCTAATGGTTATTTGTTGTGTGAGTCTATCACGTACACGCACGCAGACACATATATATAAAAGCATATTTGAAAGTAATTTTAAAATAGTTAAAATCATTTTTGTCATTTTTAATCACTTTGAAAATGCTTTTAATCATTAAAAATCAATTTTAATAGTACAAAAAATGTCTAAGAGTATACAATTATATGTCAAAATAATTTTAAATGATTAAAGGTGTATTTCAAAGTAATATGAACATTGAACAAATAATTTTAGTCATTTCAAAATCACTCTCAAACATATATTAAGTCTATCACGTCTACTTATTACGTATAAACGTATTCATGGTTTATTAACAACAGAAACAAAAACATAAAATTTTTCTATTAGTGATAATGGTCAAGAGGCATATATTAAACTTTTTAGACAAGCCCTTAAAAAGAACAAGAAATTGTCATATTTACAAATTATTTAGTTAGGTCACATGTTTACAGATATGACTACGAATTTTTCCACTCAGTATAATTGTCTCACATTTAATTTTGAAAAGTCAATTTTAAGAAAAATATTCCATTTTAGCTTACACTGGTTGAGGAATATTAATTTTTACTCTTAAATTTTCAATTTTAACAAAGTTTACCTTCAACTTTGAAAATGGTTTTAATAATTACCTTCAATTTGGATAAATGTTGTAAATTTCACCCTCAATGGACTTTCATTTAAATATTTGTTAATTATTATAAATATATAAATCTAGATATAATATAAATGCCCATAATTAGTGTCCTAAAAGACTATGTGTAATTCTTTCTATCACTACCATGTATCATTCTATATGAAGTCAAAGTGCTCTATGAATACACATTCTTAGTGTGCAATTCATTTCACTTTCTATTTGCCAAATTGTGTATGAATAGTGGCATTTGGTAGATATTGGAATTGCACATTGGTGAAAAATCTAAAAAGAACTGCGTAGAAAAATCAATTTCATTACCATGGTGCATCGTTTTGCGTCTCAAATTTACAACACGTTATCAACACGAGTTCCTATCATTTCCTCCCTAAAGGTAGTCATTTCTTCTTTTCGTTGATTAATAAATTAAATATAATTTTATATGTTAAATTTCTAATATAAATAAAATATTTTGTAATAGTGATACCATGACAAATCTTACAAAACTAGAATTTGCAACTATTGACATTAATGATAACAATTATTTGTCGTGGTATTTGATGCTGAAATACACATGGATGCTATGAACCTTGGAGAAATAATTAAATAAGGGAATTCGACATCCCGTCAGGAAAAGGCTAAAGCTATGGTTTTCCTTAGTGATTATCTTCACGAGGGATTCAAGATGGAATATCTAAGAGTAAAAGATCCCTGCATCTTGTGAAAGAATTTGAGAGAGAAGTATGATCGCCATAAAACGATTATTCTTCCCAATGATTGTTATGAATGGATGCATTTGAGGCTCAAGAATTTAAATTAGTAAGTGATTACTACTCCGCATTATTTAAAATTAGTTCAAAATTGTTATTGTGCGGAGAGAAAATTACTGATACATATATATTTGATAAGACATTTTTTTACATATATTTCACATCTCGAATATGCTCATGTCGCAACAATATTGAGATAAAGGGTTTAAACAATATTTTGAATTAATTTTATGTCTTCTCGTGGTTGAACAAACTAACGAGTTATAGATGAAAAATCATGAATCTGGACCAACTGGAACAATACCATTTACTGAAATGAATGTTGTGAATCTTAACAATAATCGTGGTTCTGGTCGAGGTCGTGACCATGGAACAGGAAGAAATAATTATTGTGGTGGCCGTTATAATCTTCCAAATTTCAAAAGATCGAGCCGCATGAAATAATGATCATAAAAAAAATCCACAAGATACAAGTTTAAGAAATATTGAACAAAAATGCTTATGATGCGGTATTACTGGGCATTGGACACGTATATGTCATACATCAAAATATTTAGTGGATCTTTATCAAGCTTCCTTGAAGAAAAAGGAAAAAAAACGTAGAAGCAAATTTTGCTTACCATGATAATGATATATTTGATCCATTTAGTATAACAAATTTGGATGTAACACTTATTTAAATCTCTTGAAGAGAAAATTGGCATAACAAGTGGTTCTTTTGATTTTGCGAATATTCAGAATTAATATTGTTTTTTTTGTTTACCTATCTTTCATGTTTTTTCTTTTTAAAGTTAAACTTTTTTATTTTAAATTGTGTCTCTCTTGTTGTAATTATCTTGTTTAATAAAGAAGCATGAACAATTTTCATAGATTGAGTGACTAAAAAATGAGGAATAAGATCTATGTTTGACAGACTGTGCAACTAAGCATACAATACTTACAAGTAGAAAATATTTTTCCAATACAATGTTGGAAGCAAAAGTATATTATACTCATATACGAGTAATTGAAACATAGTCAATAAAATATTATTTTTTCTAGAGAAACAAAATTTACAACTGACAATACATTATTTTCTAGTCAATCCAAGAGAAATTTACTAAGTTTTAAAGATATATGTTGCAGTGGTTATCATATTGAGACTCATATAAAGAATGAGATAGAGTATCTTAATATCATATCTACTGTCTCACATGAAAAATGTATACTATAAAAGTTATATGCTTTATCTTTTGGATTATATTATACTCATATACGAGTAATTGAAACATATGCAACAATTAACATGATTCCAGATATATTTCCTATTTAGCATGACAAATTGGGTCATCTAGGATCTATGATGATGAGAATAATTATTGAGAATTCAAATAGATACCTATTGAAGAGTTAGAAGATTCTTCAATCTAATGCATTATTATGTAATGCTTGCTCTCAAGGTAAATTAATAAATAGACCATCACCAACTAAAGTGGGAACTGAATCACTTGTATTTTTTTGAACGAATTTAAGGTTATATATGTGGACCTATTACCCACTAAATAGATCATTTAAATGTTATATGGTATTAATAAAGGCATCAAGTAGATGGTCACACGTGTACTTTTTATCAAATCGAAATTTTGTTACTTGCTCGAATAATTAAATTATTATACAATTAAGATCATTTGCCTTGATAATGTTGGTGAATTTACATCTCATACTTTTGATAATTATTGTATGTCAATTAGGATAAGTGTCGAACATCATGGTTTAGCAGAATCATTTATAAAACATTTGTAATTAATTATTAGATCATTGCTTATGAGAGCTAAGCTTCCTAATATGTATGAGATCATGCTATTTTACATGTTGTGTCCCTTGCATGTGTTAGCCTGGTAGTTTATCATAAGAACTCGCCATTACAATTAGCTTATGGCCATTAGTCAAATATTTTCTATTTGAGAATTTTTTAACGTGTAGTATATGTTCCAATTGCTCCACACAACGTACTAAGATGAATCCTAAAATGAGGTTAGAAATATATGTTGGATATGATTCCCCATCAATTATTAAATATTCTGAACCCTTGACGGATGATGTATTTACTGCACGATTTGTTGACTGTCGTTTTAATGAGACAAAATTTTCAACATTAGGAGGAGGAATTAAGAAATTGGAAAAATAAATTACATGGGATGCATCGTTATTGTCTCATTTAGATCCCCGTACAGATCAATGTGAACTTAAAGTTCAAAAAATAATCTATTTGTAAAATATAAGAAATCAATTACCATATGCATTTATAGATGCAAAGAAAGTAAGTCACATATATCAGCTGAAAATGTTCCATAAAAATTGATATCCCAACACAACAAGGTCTTACTAATGAGTCTGGGATACAAGCATGGTAGACCAATAGGTTCCAAAGATAAAAATCTTCGAAAAAGAAAAATAAGTCAAAAAGACTTGATTGAGGATGTAAATATCCATGAAGAAACTCTGGACATGACTGATAGTAGAATTAGTAGAAAAAGTGAAATATTTAAAGATGATAATGAGGTTTGAATAAACTATGTTATGACAGGAAGAAGATAGAATCAAACTAATGTAGTTATTGACAACATTTGTGCATATAATGTTGCTCTTGATTTTATATATGAAAAAGAGGATCACGAACCAAAATCTGTTGAAGAATGTCAACATAGAAAAGATTGGCTTAAGTGGAAAGAAGCTATCAAGGTAGAATTAAACTCACTTTCAAAACATTAAGTTTTTAGACCATTAGTCCAAACACCAGAAGGTGTCAAACTTGTGGGATACAAATGGATATTTATGAGAAAAGGAAATGAAAATGATGAGGTCATAGATATAAAGCAAAACTATTTGCACAAGGTTTTTCACAAACACCTAGTATCGATTATGAAGAGATATATTCTTCAATGGTGGAAGCAATTACACTAAGATTTTTAATTAGTCTGATTGTATATGAAATCTTGACATGCATCTTATGGATGTAGTAGTAGTATTTTTATATGAATTTCTTAATAAATATTTATATGAAAATTCTAGAAGAATTTAAGATATCAAAGCATATGAATCAAGTTCTCGAGAAATGTATTCAATAAAAGTTACAGAGATCACTATATGAATTGCAACAATCAGAACGGATGTGGTATAATCGCTTGAGTGGATATTTGTTGAAAGAAGAATATCAAAATAATCCAATATGTACATGTATTTTTTCATAAAGAAATCACAGTTAGGATTTGTTATTATAACTTTATATGTTGATGATTTAAATATAATTGGAACTCTTGAATAACTTCTAAAGACAATAAAATATCTAAAGAAATAATTTTAGAGGAAGGATCTCGAAAAAAATGAAATTTTGCCTTGACTTGCAAATTTAGCATTTAACAGATATGATATTTGTACATTAGTCAAATTATATAGGAAAAATCTTGAGAATGTTTTATATGGTCAAAGCACATCCATTGAACATTTTAGTGGAAGCTAGTTCACTAATGGGAAGAAAGATATATTTCGACATGGATATGATAACGAAGAACTTTTTTATCTTGAAGTACCATATTTTAGTGCAAATGGTGCACTTATATATCTTGCTAATAATACAATATTGAATATTCCATTTTTAGTAAATTTATTAGTTAGATACAGTTATTCTCCAACGAAAATTGAAAAAATTTAAAAACTGTAGTGACGATCGTCGCCTCCCTTTGATCGTCACTATAGTTGCATGCCGATCCTCTTTCATTTCTTTTTTTCTCTCTCTAAGATCATTTTTCTACATAATTGTATAAAATTTAAGATTGAATGCGATGGAAATTGAAAAAATTACACCGTTGACTCATTTTGGACCTCCAAAATGACAAATGCCCCACTTTTTAAAAACTACTACTGACATCATGCATATGCGAAATTTACTTGTCATTCAAATTCTTTTCTTTTCTTCTTTTCCCTCCTCTTCTTCTATGACTTTTTTCTTTTTTCCTTCTCCCCTTCTTCCTCTTCTTCTCCACAAGCAACATCTTTTTTTTTTTCTCTCTCCTACTTCTTATTCTTATCTAGCAAGCAACTTTGGCAAAATTGTTCCTTTCTTCCCCTCTTTCCTTCTTCTTTTTATATGACATGGCTAAATTTAATGAAAAATCACACGTCAACTCCAACAGTGAAAGAGGAGAGTAATATATGAGTGAGGAAAAAAAGAGAAAGACCAAGAGCTGAGAGCAAGATTGATTTGTGAGCAAGGAAAAGAGGATAGAGCGAGAGCGAAATGACTTTT
Source organism: Benincasa hispida (assembly GCF_009727055.1). Classification (NCBI taxonomy): domain Eukaryota; kingdom Viridiplantae; phylum Streptophyta; class Magnoliopsida; order Cucurbitales; family Cucurbitaceae; genus Benincasa; species Benincasa hispida. The sequence continues at coordinate 50,777,022 of NC_052358.1, forward strand.
CTTGGTACATGAGTTTATTTTAGTAATTTCATCCAATCCACGATCAACAAAAGATCATTTATTATATTTTTTTTTTAAAAAAATAGATCATTTACCAGACCCAAATTTTAGATTATATGCAAATTTCCCATGAAAATTGAATTGAAAGAATTTGGAGCTATAAATTTGATTTTTCACCTTACTTTTAAAATTTAAATTTGGTTTCAACTTTCTCCCAAAAGAGTAAACTGCTGACGCTGTTGATCTCTCCCAATTCTCCTCCTCGCTTGATAACCCCTCTCTTTCAGTTTCACGCTTGCCTTCGCTTCGAGCAAGTGACAAGGAGATCGATCGCAGGTTTGCAGTTTGCTGAGACCGTCACTCTCCATTGCTCTCTCCACAGCACCCGACAGGAGAAGATTTGCGGTTTGCTATTCGTCCCACATTCCGTTTCGGTATTGTAATCGTTTCTTTTAAAGATTGAACCGAACCCAAAAGGGAGGAACCTGATATGCTTTTCAAATTTGTTTTTCTTAACTTTGGTGGGTTGAATTCAGAGGATTCGATGGGTTTCACTGCCAATCTTCTTCCTCCTCCGCTGAGATCTTTTCAATTTCCGCCTCGCTTTTCCATTTTCGTAGATTATTGTCTTCTTTGTTGATTCTGGTTTTGTTTTTCTCTTTTTCTGGCTCCGTTTTATCCTCTTCCTCTGCCCCAGCAGTACGAGTTTCTCTTTTCCCCCAATTTGCTACTTCTCCATTCTCTTAAAGAGAGAGACAGATGGCTTGAATAACCCTCTGTGTACAGTACCTTTCTGGAGCTTGAACAGGTTTCTCCTCTCATTAACAGAAGAGTTTCTTCTCTCAGAGTGCCATCACTGTTGTATAGCTGATCTTTCACTTTTTGGGTTCAAACCTTTTAACTCATGAACAAATTATTGATGATCTGCATTGTTTAATTTATTTTCCATTTTTATTTCCTTGAATCTTTGCATATTTTGCTGCTAGAAATCATCTTAAAAAGCATCAGTCCTGTGAGTTTTCCCCCATTGCTGCTCCTTTTTTTTTTTTTCCTTTTAGAAGAGAGACAATTTCATTTCAATGACATGAAGGGAGGACACCCTGAAACATCTGTAGGTGAATTACACGAACGTTCTTCAATGAGAAATTAACGAAGATAGGCTATATGTATTTAAAGGGTGTTTACATTTACACCACTACATAGCATGAAAAAGAATTAAATTCATAATGTTATCAAAGGAAGAGACAATATCCCTGAAAATTCTTTTAAGAGCCAACCATAAAGTCTTCTTCACACCATGGAAAGGGTGACCCGTCAAAATTGAAGTCAGAAAATCAAAGATGGTGTTAGGCTAAGGTATGGAACAATCGAAAGTAGTGAGAATAATATCCCAGTACCTTGAAGTAAAAGGACAGTGAGCAAATAGGTGATCAGGAATCTCTGAAGCTGCATAATACATAACGCACAAAGATGGAGAAAGGTGCAAGGGAACTAATAGGGTTTTATGAGTAGGAGCAAGGGTTATTAGGGTAGTTAGTCGGCGAGTTGGTTAGGGTATTTGGTTATAAATAGAGGGAGGGGGATTGAGAGAAGGAAGCACTTGTTGAGTGATTTAGCACTTGAGTTAGCATACTCAAGAGGGGAGGTTCCAAGTTCCTAATACTTGGTTTATCTTGTTTTTCTTGATCCTTTATATTTCAATATATTTCAGTTCTTGATTCTTGTTAGGCGGTACCCTAACAAAAGGTTGATAAATAGCATTCTCCATTGTAGACAATCTGTTGTGTTAACAACAACTCCAAGACTAAGTTCCTAATGAAAGATTTTAATCTTCTTAAGCATCTTGCCAAATCACTGTCCCTTCCCTTTGTTTTTCTGTCTTGGTATGTATACGGGCAATGATTTTCTGGGAACTAGTTCTTTTTCCTATCATCTTCATAATTGATGATTTATGTTCCCTTTTTGAAATATCATCTTAATCTAAAAGTTGTCATCCTCTACTACATGGGTTCCTTTTGTTTATAACTTTCTACTCTTCTGGACACTTTTATGTTTTGTAGGTTTAATTCGTATTAAAGATTCTTAAACTTTCTTATTTTTTTTTTTCCTTTTGGACCCTGCACCTCCAAATTCCTTATGGTTCAAAGCTACTTTACTACTCATTGTTCATTTTCTATAACCATTTATCTGAAAATTTGAATTTGTTTTGAACTTACCACCCAATTTATTACTAACTGACTTCAAACATGGCTATTATGGATATCATCTATTTTTATAAATGAATTCAAGTCGTGCATATTTTAGTTTTTGTTGTTAGGAAGCAAACATAGTCCCACTTTGGCTAGGGAAAGAAAAGATCCCTGGTATATAAATGGAGAGATTTATCTCCATTCGTATGATGCTTTTTAGGTGAAGTCAAAAGCAAACCATGAGAACTTATGTTCAAAAAAGTATCTTACCATCATATAAGTATTTGGAGGGTCCAAATTGTCCTTTACATTTGCTAAATAATTTATCGAATAAGATAAAACTGGTATAGGTTCTTTTACACAGTTTGTAGGCTAAAGTGGAATATGAAAGTTTCGGAACTAAAAATGCAATTGATATGAAAGTTTAAGATCTTGCTTGTTTTCTCGTGCATTTTAGCATTTCCCAAGAGACGATTCTAGATACTTAGATACTTACTTTTTTGGTTATCATATATTTAGGTATCTGATATGGACAGCCTAGTGGACTCTTTAAATAACGCATATCAGGAGTTTGTTGCTGGAGCAGCTAATGTCCTTGAAGCAAACGAAGCCTCTGGGGCTCAGAAGACAGCAGCAACAGATGCCGCTCTTGAGAATTTTAAACAAAAATGGGAGCTATTCAGGGTTGCTTGTGATCAAGCAGAGGAGTTTGTGGAGTCTGTGAAGCAAAGGATAGGATCAGAGTGCCTTGTTGATGAAGCCACTGGTTCACTAGCTGGCAAGTCTGGGCAGGCCGCCACCACTGGCATTCCTCCGATCAGTGCTGTTCGGTTGGAACAGATGAGCAAAGCTGTGAGATGGCTCGTGATTGAGTTGCAGCATGGCTCAGGTGCTGCTGCTTCTGCTTCAGCACACTCTCATCAGTCTGCTCCTTTTGATGCTAGATTTACTGAGGATGCAACCCAATAGGTACCCTATCATATGAGGCCATACTTAACAAGTATTTTGTGTTTTGCTTGAAATGACTCTTTGAGGGGGCGGGGCATTTACTGTGTAAGATAATCTTCTTGAACTTCGACTGAACATGAAAAAGTGGATCCATTTCTTCTGTATCTACCGTTAACTAATATAGTTTCATGTTCTTTGTACTTTGTTTTTCGTGGAGGTTGGGTGGGGAGAAACTGTTTCTAGTATGTATACGTAATTTTTATGTGGATGTGGGGACTCGAAAACTCTTAACTTAGTCGAGAACGTGTCTTAATCACTGAGCTATGCTCAGGTTGACGAGTTTGGATTCATCATGATGAAAGTTGTCTCAAGTTTGTGGATTTGGTTTCATTAATGTTATTAAAATGCATGGGAAAATCTTTCTATTTAACATTTACACTATGGGTTGAGAACAGAGAAATAATATTCAAAACCACTCGTGATTGTTGAAAATACTCTCCATAATTAGCATTCAACGTTAACGCCGTTTGAGTTTCAAGTTTCATTACGTTTATTCTAGTCACTTTGATCCGTGGTTCAAATTCATTTGAATATGAAATATGATTTTTTTTTTTAATTACTACTGACATTTTTAGGCATAAACTTCAATTTTCCCGTTTAGAAAATTTGAGGCAAGGGTGGAGCATCTCTTTTTTGAATATAGGGCAAGTAGTTTTGATCATCTATATCTTTTTCACATAGTATGGACTTGTACTATTAATTTCGAGGTATGAGGTTCGAAGCGTACCTAACATATAGTTAAAAAAAAGCAATTACAAATTAGGAAGGAAATGTAATGAGATATACTTCACTAAAGCTCGTATTTTTAACGTGTTGAGTAAGAATATGCATTGTCTTGTAATCTTTAATTTTAAAAATGACATGAAAAGAAGTCACTTTTTTGTGTCTAATGAGTTGGATTTCATTCTTGTAAATATATTTTTTCATGAATTAAATTCCAAAGGGGTGACTACAAATCTCGCATTTATCAAATTCATTTGTGGATAACTTAGGTATCATTTTCAGCCTAATCATGTTACTAAATAAATTCTTATTCATATGATAGAGTCTAGCATGCCAAACATTCATAGAACACAACATATACACAGAAGATTTTATTTTATTAAGGTCTAAATTTATTTTGATCATTCCCTCAGTTGCATTTGCATACCATTTTCCTACGAATAAATTATTTTTGGTAAGGGTATATAAGTCAGCACCTATAGATCTACCCCAGGTTGTAAGGCAATAAGGTGTAAATGGATCTTAAGGAAGAAACTTAGACTTGATGGATCTATTGACAAATTTAAAGCTAGGTTAGTGGCAAAGGGCTTTAGACAAAGAAAAAATGTAGAATTTTTTGACATTTTCTCCCTTGTCACTAGAATACCTCAATCCGTGTCCTGATTTCTCTTTTGTCCTTTATAACCTCGTAGTACATCAGATGGATGTAAAGGTCATCTTCCTAAACGGTGAACTTGAAGAAGAGATTTACATAGAACAACCTGAGCGTTTTGTAGTCCATGGTCAATAAAATAAGGTGTGCGAATTAGACAAATCTCTCTATGGACTAAAACAATCTCCTAAGTAATGGTATGAAAAATTTGATGACCTTATCCTATATAAAGGTTTCAAGGTTAATGAAAGTGACAAATGCATTTACTATGAGTTTGAAAATAATCATTGCACTATCCTGTGTCTATATGTAGATGACTTGTTGATCTTTGGGTCGAACTTGCACATCATAAATGATGTGAAATCAATATTGAGTGCAAATTTCGACATGAAAGACTTAGGAGAAGCTAGTGTAATCTTAGGCATAAAAGTGAATAGGTCTAAAAATGTAATTTCTTTGGATCAATCTCACTTTGTAGAAAATATTCTAAAGAAATAATTACTTTGAATATAAACCAGCTTGTACTCCTTATGACCTAGTGTTAAGTTGTTCAAGAACATTGGTGACAGTGTTAATCAATCTGAGTATACAAGCATCATAGGCAGTCTTAGATACATTCTTGATTGCACTAGGCCTGAAATAGTTTATGCTGTTGGATTCCTTTGCGGATTTACAAGCAGACTTAGTAAAGAGCATTGAAATGCTATAGAAAAGGTTATGAGGTATTTGAAGAAAACCCAAAATCTAGGATTACATTATTAGAAGTTTCCCGCTGTCCTGAAAAGGTTCAGCGATACTGACTGGAACTCTCTTTCGAATAATTCAAAGGCTATAAGTGGCTATATTTAATATAGTAGGCGAAGTTGTCTCTTAGAAGTCCAAGAAACATATTATTTTAGCCTAATCTACGATGGAATTATAAATGATAGCACTAGCGATAGCTGGTGAATAATCAGGTTGCCTTAGAAGTTTGCTATCAGAGATTCTCTTATGGGAAAAGTCGGTACCAGCCATATTGATCCATTGCGATAGTACTGTAGCAATCGCAAAAGTTTAGAACCGTTACTATAATGGAAAGAGACGACAAATATGTCGTAAGCACAGTACCATTATAGAGTTTCTCACTACTAGTGCAGTAGAGTGGATCATATACGGACTAATGAAAATTTGGTAGATCCTTTGATGAAAGGACAAGCTAGAGAGAAGGTTTTCAGAACCTCAAAAAAGATGGGACTCGTGCCTATAGAAAGATGAATCACTATGAGGAAAACCCAACCTGTAGACTGAAGATCCCAAGAAACAGGTTGAACGGTTAATAACTGATCACAAGTGATATATAGTGAATCATGCTAAACCAAACACAGAGTTTCATTCCTATGACTTAGAGTCTGAGTATGATATCCTGAAGAGTAAGAAAGGTTGAACTCAGTTCTTAATGAGATCCATACTCGATGACAAGTGGGATATCTAACTACAGGAGTACTCTTGATAGACTCACCTATGTGAACATGGAAGGGGGCGGGGGGGTGGAGGCACTTTCTATGGAGTTTTTTAGGCAAACTCTTTAGAGTGTTCACTAAACCGGGATACATGTGTTAGGCCTTAAAGTACGGGCTTTCGAACCACACCCTAATGACACTTTGCGTGAGATGCTGTTAGAGATAGAGTTCGAAACCAATGGTTACTCTAGTATATTTTGAATCATCTACACTATGTAAAGGTTCAAGTCGTAAGACACCTTTGCTTATGCACAGTGTTGTATAGACTAAAACTGCTTAATGAAAAACTTTTCTCTCTTTTGTTTAAATTTTCAAGTGGAGGATTGTTGGGTGAAATTTTATGTTTTAAAATAAGAGGGAACCAACCTTTAGTTGGAGAATCCTACATTGGAGAAATTTGAAAATGAAGTCTCCCTTTTGTACTCCAACCTTAAGCTATAGGTATGCACCTCAAGGGGTATCCATGTTTTGGAGGGAGTGAGGAGATAGACCATGTGGGTCAGTTGGACGTCCCACATGCACGCCGCCGCCGTCCGTCCATCTGGTCGTGCGTGCAAGGCGAGCGAGCGTGTGCGTGTGATTATTTTTCTTTAATAAAAATATTGTTATTATTTTTTATTATTTTATCTATTTTTTAAATAATAATATAAATAAAAACAGGATGGCTGCATGGTCTTTCGCGTGCGGGTCTTCTTGCCGCATTTTTTCGGCCCCAGATACTGCTCGTTTCCCTCTCATGCGACACTCTGAAGGCCTATAAAAAGTGTGGCCTTCAGTAGTTCAAAAACACCTATTCACAATTTCTTACACTTCCTTCCATCGCTCTCCTCTACTTACTTTCTCTTCCGACTTTCATTTTTCAAGCATTCAGTCAGAAGGGTGTGTGTTTTGATCGACAATGGTGCATTTTTTTATCAGATTTTCTTTTTGGATTTTTTTATCCTAGGGACGATGTGACAGTATTCCTGACCTGCTTGCATACTTGAGCAATTTCACGAAACGTCTTAAAGAGAACAAGCTCTACGACTCAGCCTATAATGAGCTTTTGTTTTACAGGTTCCGTTCTTTGCTCAACCGCTGTGACTGATCGTTTTTTGTTGTCCTGTTCATTGTTTGAAGGTCTTGCCGTTGACAACATGAAGTCACAAAAATTTAGGCACTTTATGAATTTGTTTCATTTGCATAAAATTTTTAAAAGAAATCCTTCCATCTATTGATTTTTTCTCTCTCTTTAAGTGTGTTATTCTTATGCCGCAACACTTACTTCCCTCTCTCATCATGATGAAACCCTAAAAATCATGAAGATGAGAACTTACTTGCAAAAGTGTCATTGGTCATAATTTACTTAAATCCCTTAAGTTTAAAAACTCTTAAATGTTTCGTGGGAAATTTGTACGGTTAGGTTAAATTTTGAGGCTCACTCGAAATTTGGTCCATCTTTTAAAAACACTCCAATTTTGGCCTTCTGATGACGTCGTTCGCGTGTGAAATGTCCATTTAGTCCCCAAAACGCTTGATATCACACATGCATCATAGATTCTCGTTCATACATCCCGTTTGGAATAATTTCTCTCATTCTTCATCGGACTGAAAGCAAACGTTTTATACTTTAAATTTCAGTTCGACTTCCTCATTCCTCTTGCTTCATCTTCTTTCCACTTCCTCAATACAACATTTTTCTTTCTCTTAGTACTGTTGAAATCGAACGCCAAAACTTGCATGTAATTCGAATTTTGTATCGTTGAAGGCCAAGAAATTTTTGACTGTCTTCTTCCACTAGTGAACTTTCTCATCTGCTCCTTTCTACACCTTCAAAAGTTAAGGTAACATTGGTACAAATTGTGATTTACGTTTTCTATTTCATGCGTGCGATTCGATTTCTGTACAAATTTATGTAATGAGAGAAATAATGAGAAAAGAATGAAAAAAGAACGAGAGAAAGGACGAGAAGAAGAACGAGGAAAAGAACGAGAGAAAAGCACCAGAAAAAGAATGAGAGGAAAGCACCAGAAAAAGAACGAGAAAAATGAGAGGAATGAGAGAAAGAACAAGAGGAAGAATGAGAGGAAGGAGTAAGATCTTGAAACGAGATTTTTCTAGAATGCTCGATAATGTGATTTTTGTTCCTTTTTTTTTTCTCCAATTATTTTTTTTATCTGCAGTTGTAATGGTTGATCTAAAGATTGCTACAAAGGATCGTTTTCCTAGACAGGCTACAAGCCTTTCATCTCACATTGGGATCGCAAATAAGATAATCAAAGGAAAACTTACATAGAGGCAACTTTAAATGTTTAGGAGAACTGTGTTTGAAAAATTCGTTGATATGGACATAGTCTTCAATAGCCTGCTAGTCCACCATATTTTATCAAGGGAGGTGGAAAGTAGTAGACCTGATTCTATGACTTTTGACTTGAATGGGACAATTGTTGAATTTTCGAAGGAGGATTTTCTATTGGTGACGGGATTGTGGTGGTCATCTATTAAACTGGTTCGTAGTGTTGAAGTGATGGAATCACTACAATTGAAGTATTTCAAGAATTTAATGACGATAGAAGTGCATCCCACCAAGTTTAAAGAATGTTATAAGATGTTAGAGTTTGAAAATGACTTGGATGTAGTGAAAATTAGTCTTGTGCATTATTATGTGTTGGGGTTGATAGGAAAAGGCAAGATAAAGAGTAGCATTAATAAATCGTTGTTAGATGATGTGAAGGACCTTGAATACTTCAACAGCTTAAATTGGGGATATATTTTATGTGAGAGAACCTTCAATGGTCTGAAGAAAGTGCTAAAGGACAAGGTCACCTCGTACAAGGAGAATGTGAAAACAAATAAAAGTTACGTGCTGAAGTACAATCTACTCGAATTTCCTTACGTGTTCCAGATATCAATTTTTACATTTTCTTTATCATAAAATGTGTAATGAATTGTCATTATTTTCTTATAAATTAAAATGGTTTTATAGGTTTGGGCAAATGAGATTATATCCTCTATTGCTGGGAGAACTGCAGTTCAACTTAACAATAACGTCGTGCCTTGATTTCTAAGGTGGTCATGCTCTCATTCATTGTCCAACAAGCTATTGCAGAAAGAAATCTTCAACTACTTTTCAGTGAGTAACAAGCAACTATTGGGGATGATGCCCTAAACTCTCGTTGGGTCCTGTAGTTTGTAAGCACAGTTTTGAATCTCGCTTGTGATGTAATAATATATGATATTTTTCTTCACCATTATCTATGGAACATTGGATGTTTTAATTGCTTTACCACAAACTAATAAACTAAGATCCCTGGTTGTGTTGTAACTAAAGCATGTATGTTGAGACATACAGGTGGATCATGCCTTAAGTGATAACCAAAATGGTCTGTAGTATATGGATATAGGAGGGAAACCTTATCCTAGTAACGTTACGGATGTGACCCTGTTTGTAGAATAGTTACAAGTATTGTGACTTACTACAGATGGTCTGATCTTGATCATTCATGTGGAGACATGTGAACGGAGGCATCCTATACAAAGGAGTTTGTATATGACCGGACCAATAAGTGTTATAGTCTCGTTATATAACGTTGTTCATGACAGAGACTTCATTTCACTAGGATGACTATAGGTAACATGACCTCAATCTTGAGTGAGTTAGGAACTCTTGCCTTTTAGGGCGGTCCTTTGATTTACATGGGTGCGAGTGACCAGATCGCCAACTCAAACCTACCACTTTGGGGATTCGTCTAATTTGGAAGCTGGGAATTCAACTACATAAGATGGAATTCACTCCTTCCCCAAAGCAGGGGTAAGTAGATAAATTGCTCCTTTAAGGATCGATTTCGAGGCTTGAATGATGTGGCACCACGCACCTTCTCATGGCCCGAGAGGTGTCAACGCATAGTAGAACTATGTTGTATTGTTCATTAGAGGGATCAGTGGTACTTAAGGAGTTAGATGTAACTACAAGGACAAAACGGTAAATTGGTCTAGCTGTACTTACGAGCATATGTGAAGGGTTATCGTACTGTTGATTGGTTATATCCGATGGACATAGAAATATATCCATGGTGAGAAGAATGTAGTTTTTTATCTTTAGTGAAATGCCTGGCAGTTAACGGATGGTGGATCTCATAGCTAAAGAGTTTAATAAGCTATTCACATACCATTGGAGCTTCGAGCCATAGGTCCATAAAGTCCCATTGGTAGCTTAATGGATTCAAGTTGAGAATCAATTTTTTGGGTCAGTTTGAAGTGTTCAAATTGAAAAGAGGGAGTTCGATTATATATGATATGATTGAACTGGTCAATTATATATGATATAGTAGACATAATGTACGAGATACATTAATTGGAGGAAAATGATATAAATATGATTTATATTTAGTGAAGGAGAAAATGAATATGGTTCATATGTTGCATATGATGTAATATTAAACCATAGGATATAAATATAATAAGATTTTATTTATTTTTTAATTTAACAATTATGGGATAATTGTGCCGACTTTTTCTCCATAACCGAATGAGTTAGTGGCAGGTTGCATTCAGTTTTCGTAACTGAAGGATAAAATGAAAATTGTTTCCATTTTGCAAAGGATCAGACATTCGCCCAACGATTATGTATATTGCCTATCGCATAGCAAACCGACTCAATTGTGACAATAGTGGTGCTGTGGCGAACTCCAAGGAGCCCAGGAGTTACAGGCGCGACAAACACATAGAGCGGAAGTATCATCTGATCCACGAGGTAGTGCATCAAGGAGACGTGATCATCACGAAAATCACCTCGGAGAAAAACATTGTTGATCCATTTACGAAGGCTCTCACGGCTACAGTGTTTGAGGGTCATCTTCAGAGCATGGGTCTACGGGACTGCCCGCAGCTAGATTAGAGCAAGTGGGAGATGTTGTTGCACTGGGTTTTTATGCCTTAGTTTATTTTTTTGTACCTGTTTGTTTGTACTCCCCATTTTTCTTTAGGACAAGTGGGAGATTGTTGGGGTTTTTATCCTAAAGTATCGTATCCTGTAGTTTGTAAACAACTTTGTAAGAACGCTTATGATGCATAAATATATATGATATTTACTTCACTTATTCACTTTGCACATTTAGTTGTTTTTATTTTACCACAAACCAATAAACTTAATATCCCTAGTTGTCTTTATGTAACTTAAGCATGTATGTAATGACATACAAGTGAATCATGTCTTAAGTGACAACCAAAATAGTCTGTAGTATATGGATATAGGAGAGAAACCTTATCCTGGTAATACTACGGACGCGACCCGCTTTGTGAAATTATTACAAGTGTTGTGATTTGTCACAGATGATCTGATCATGATCATTCATGTAGCGGACATGCAAGCGGGGGCGTCCTATACAAAGAGTTTGTATAAGACCTTACCTCAAAGTGTTAACGTCTCTTCATATAACTCCGTTCATGACTGAGACTTCACTTCACTAGGATGGCTATAGGTAACATGACCTCAATTCTAAGTGAGTTGGGAACTCCTACCATTGAGAACGGTCCTTTGATTTGCATGGGTGCGAGTGGCCAGAACGTCGACTTAAACCTACCACTTTGGGGAGTCATCTGATTTGGAAGCTAGGAACTTAGCTTTACAAGATAGAGTTCACTTTTTTCCTGAAGCAGAGGTAAGTAGATAGATTGCTCTCTTAAGGGCTAATCTGGAGACTTGAACGATGTGGCGCCACACAACTTTTCATGGCCCGAGGGGTGTTCACACATAGTAGGACTATGTTGTATCGTTAATTAGAGGGATTGGTAGTACTTAAGGAGTAAGATGTAACTACAAGGGCAAAACAGTAAATTGGCCTGCTGTAATTACAAGCATCTGTGAAGGGACATCGTACTGATGATTGGTTATATTCAATGGACATATAAATATATATATGGCAAGAAGATTTCAACTATCGGTCTTTAATGGAATGACTGACAGATGGTAGATATCGTGACTAAAGAGTTTAGTCAGCTATTCACGTACCGTTGGAGCTTCGAGCCATAGGTCCATAAGGTCCCCTTGGTAGCTTGGATACAAGTTGAGAGTTAGTTTTTAGGTCAGTTTAAAATGTTCAAATTGACAAAAGAGAGTTCAATTATATATGATATAATTGAACTAGTTAATTATATATGATATAATTAACTTTATGTATGAGATACATTAACTTGGAGGAAATTGGATATAAATATGATTTATATCTAGTGGAGGAAAAGTACTATGATTAATATATCATATTAATTTATAAGTTATGAATATGATGTGATCATATTCATTGTCTATTAATTGGATGGTTAAAAGGGTAATGGGACGATGTCTCTTCTGTTTTAATAACGGATGAGTAAGTTGAAAGATCACTTTGAGACGCATAAATAAATTACAGTATGTTAAGCATGGGTTGCGTGGATATTGTGTAGAAAGTGTGTCATCGCTTAGAAAATTTGTGCCTATATGATAGTGCCTGCACGATCGCTTACTTATACGATAGTGCTAAGCGATCGCTTAACGATTACACCTCGCACGCTATTTACTAAATGATTGTTTACCTTTTCCTAAGTGATCGTTTAGCTTCCGATATTTTTTAAATGATCGTATAGACGGTTGCTTAGTTTTTCTACATGATCGTATAGACGATTGCTTAGTTTTTCTATATGATCGTTTAGACGATCACTTACCTTTTCCTACACGATTGTTTAGACGATCGCTTACCTTTTTCCTACATGATCGTATAATTCACCTAAACGATCAAGCATTTTTTCTATACGATAGACGAGCCTATCTCCCACTTGCTTGATCGTTGTATACGATCTCTCTTCCTCCTTCCCTCTACCAAATCCGAACAAAGCCCACCCTTTAGATTCTTACTACAAGAATACTGAGGGCTCTGAGTGGTGTTGCCATCTCCATTTCCTTCTGTTCGTGTGGAGACTGTTCGAGGTAGACAATTGGGTTTTGCTAAGCAATAGCTTACCATCTCAGCAAAAATGAGATTTGCTGTGAAGAAGAAGTTTTCAACTGGTATGATCTCTCGATCTCTTATTTACTGTTCTTCTTAGCATGTCAATATTTTAGCATTATGAATGCATTTTAGTATGTTTAAATATATATGTGGAAATTATGTCACAATGAATTGGAAAGATCCGCTTCCACTCTAGGTAATCTCAAATAATAGTTCCTTCAAAGCATTCATGACAGCTCAATATTTCTAAACAATCGTATACACGCGTGCGGTTTACTAAACGATCACATAGTATTATCTAAACGATCGTGTGCCTGAGCATTTTACTAAACAATCATCTATATGATCTCGCCTTTTTTATTACACGATCGTCTATATTTACCTAAACGATCAAGCATCGTCTATACAATGACACCCAACATCTCCCACTTGCTTGGTCGTGGTAAATGATCGTCTCTTCTTCTTTCCCTCTACAAATCCAACAAAGCTCACACCTCCTGGATTCTCACTCCTAGAATACCAAGGGTTCCAAACGGTGGTGTCTTCCTTGTTGTCGAGTTCGTGAGGAGTCCATTCGTGGGTAGACGACAACGATTTGATGGACGATTTCTTTGGACAATCTCAGCGTGAGCGAGAAGTGCAGTCCGTTTGATGAGAACGAGATTTCTGGGAAGAAGGATTCTTGAACTGGTATATATCTTCTCTCCTTATTGTTTAAAGTTTCAAAGCATGCCCGTAATTTGTTGTTGAATGCATAACTAATCTGTTTGATTGTGAATGCGATAATTCTGTCACAATGAGTTTGGAACGATTTTGCTTCCGTTCAAAGGTAGTCTTTGATAAGAGTTCCTTCACACCTCATATTGTTTTAGTATTTAACATTATTTACAATATGTTTTTCATATAGTTGGTGATCACCCTCTTAACGATGTCTGATGCGGAGAGGCAATTTAGGGACAATCGAGTTGACAAATGCCCAATGTATTTAGAGCTTTAGGAGGCGGATCTGATGTTGCCAGTGTCAAGAAGCTTAGAAGAAGAACCGGCAGACGTTGACCAGGATGAGGTATCTAGCAGACATGAACCTCATGAGGGAACCGTATGCCTTTCCAATTTGAGCATGAGTATTTCCACGAAGAGAAATTCAAGATACATGAGTCAGATCGTCGTGTATCAAAGTCCAATGTCAACTCAAATAGGAAGAGCATTCGAAGTAGAGACTACTTGCAAATTTTAGACAAGTGGGTCTCGAGAATGGAGACTACATTGAGGGAGTTGAAGGTATAACTGCGGGCAATCACTAAGATATTGCAAACATTATGTCGTAATGTATATTTCTCAATTTGTGGATGAATCGGTGTGTTTCGTGCGTTACGTACTAATGCTATGGTGTAATTATGTAGAATAATGGGAGAACGAGCCATGTAAACATGATGGTGAGGACGATCCATGTGACCATGATGGTGTGGACAAAAAACATGTCAAGAGGAATCCTATCGACCCTATCACTGATCCCACCCTCTTGAGCACCATTCCTATCGACCATATCTTCGATCCCACCCTCTAAAGCACCACTTCTATCGACCCTATTCTCGATGCCACCCTCTCAAGCACCACTCCTATCAACCCTATCATTGATCCCACCCTCTCTAGCACCACTTCCATCGACCCTATCCTCGAGCATACCTCTGACCCGATCACCACCATTGTCATCGTGCCTATAACCACCTTGACCACCACTACTCCCATTGACCCTGTCGCTGATGTGACACTCACCACCATCACTGCCATTGTGCCCATGACCACCATGATGCTTACCCTCATTGAGTCGATTACCACTGACGCCACTGGCCACCACCACTGCCATCGAGTCACCAATGGCAGATCCATCCTCTACCGATGATGATATCCAGCTATGCCCGATCCCGCCTCCAAAAAGGAAGTTGAAGAAAAAACCCAAGAAGGTCATTGAGGTTCCAAGACATACAGGTAAGAAGAGAAAAGAGATTAAGCCTTATACCCCTTCAGTTGAAGTGAAACAACCGAAGTTGAACAGGAAGTACTACGATCCAGGTGCTTGTCCTCTTAGTTTAGTTGATAGGGTCAGCTACGATCCAACCCATCCAGTCCTAGGGGAAATGTTCAACACCTTCATACAATGGTTAACGAGCGATGATGTGGAGCCTTATGTACCTAACACGAGGGCTTTGTTTAGGACGGGTAGAAGCACAAAAGAACTATTTTGTGAGTTAACGAAGGATAGTGAATGGGTCGAGTGTGATGTACAGACTAATTTTGTTATACAAGTTTTATATCGTTACCTATGCTATGTTTTGGTTAGTAATATGTTCAACTTTTATTTGTAGATGATTGAGAGCATATTCATGTTCTTGAGGAGAAAGTTGCTTGCTCAACCCCCGATATGCATCCATAAGTTCATAATATGTATATTCTATTAGTTAATTAATTCATTCATTGCCAAACAATGCCATTTGAACATTTTCACACCCGAAAGCTTGTTCAGAGCCATATATGAGAGGACCAAGGAAGAAGCCATGACTGTATGGGAGAAAGAAGATAGTGAATCTAACCTTATGCTTGGTTTGGAGTCGAATCACTAATCAGGATGGGCTAACGTAAACTACGTGTATAGTGCAATCAATGTATGTGAACATTGGATCCTGGTCGTGATTGATGTGAACAGAGGACGAATATTGTTATACGACTCCATACTATCGTACATCTCGATGAATGATATTGCACTAATGCTAACACCTTTGACACATACATTGCCATCATTGGCTTACTTTTACAAGTTCTATAAGAAGAAACTAAACTTACATCATGATCCATGGCAAGTTTATCGTGCAGAAACAGGAGATATACAAGGTCACAATACATTAGATTGTGGTATCTTATGTCTAAAATTTTTTGAGCATATGATTACTGGATCTTCAACGAAACGGGTGTTAGTTCAAGAGAAGATGTTTAACTTTAGACTAGAGTATGCTTGTGAGCTATGGTCTAATACATTCTTTTACTAGGTTGTATTTTTCAAGTTGTGAGCTTATTTGTGCAACTTGTGAATGTAAAAACCGTACAACTTGTAAATGTAAAAAACAGTACAACTTGTGAATGTTATATGACAGTATGATTACCGTACAAGTTTTTTTTCCTACCAGCCTTAACAAACTTTTAATATAATTGTACGTGTCGAGAGGAAGGATCGAGAGGAAGAAACAAGAGGAAGCATTAAGAGGAAGTAACGAGACGAAGAACCGAGAGAAAAACAGAGAGCAAACTAGTTGTTTACTAAAAAAATATGTTTTACAACAAGTCCAAATACAATGAAATATTTTACTACAAGTCTATCTGTCTATTATGGCTGTCTATATTGACGAGTGGCTCATTACAATTCTGTCTATTGTGGCCGACACTGCCACATCGTTTGCATTTTTTTTGGGGGCTGATGTTCTCTCGCGGACGAGATCCTCTATACCCGCCTTCGTCTTACTAGAACGACTCTTTTCGATGGAAAGATCTTAACATCAGTATACTCTGGCAGTTTCTTCCATTCAGTCACATGGCCACGTGAAGATATCAATTATGTATATGCAAACACAAGCGACTCCACAGAATAAACCTTGCTACATAAGGTGAATGGGTTGATGTTCCGTTCTCCAGCTGTAGCAATAGCGTGCGAACACGGAATCTTCAAACACTGAAACTTTCTACAGCTATATTCAAGTGTGTTAAGGCTGATAATACCGTCTAACCTACCATCCTTCACATGAAACCTGTAACAATTGATTGGGTTGAATTGGTATCACTTGACTTTCTCACACCCAAATGATATAATTTTCTCTACATATTTTGAATGTGTCAATATGCTAACTGACCAAATAAACCACCACTCATAGAGCCATTGTTGTATTAAACACCTGTATTCCAATACTGTCGTTATTGGTAGTTTCTTCGCTTCTTTAGTCACCAAATTGAAACACTCGGCACTATTGTTTGTCATGTTATCATATTGATTCGCATATTGATAACATCGTGCCCATCACTGGACACCTGCATGCTCCAAATATCTTCCAACGCTACCATTCTTGAACTCCAATATTTGGTCCTAATATCTTTTGAAAGCGGACTCCCGATACGCTCTTGCTACACTATCAAACAATTTGCCCATCACCTCATCCTTGAAGTTTTTATTGATATTCCTCTTTAAGTGGAATGTACAAAGTCCGTTAAATGTTGTTGGGAATACAACATCAACTGCATTGGTGATAGTCTGGTGTCGATCTAAAACAAATACAAGATTAGGGTATTCCCTAATTACAGCTTTCAAATTCATCATAAACCACTTCCATAATTGATTGGCCTCATTGTCGACGATAGCATATGCTATAGGGTACCTTGTTATTATTATCCATTGCAATACCAACCAACATTGTGCCTTTATACTTACCCTTTAAATGAGTGCCATCAACAATGATCACCAGACGACAACTCTTAAACCCTCTTAAGCAAGAACTTAGTGCCATGAACATATATTTGAAGTATTGAGATTCTTCAAGTTTAATCTAAAAAACGATCCTCAGATTTTCAATCTTTAAAGCTTCACCATAAGTATGCAATAGGGGGTAATATTCCTCCGGGGTACCTTTTGCAAGAGCAAAAGCAGTTTCTCTTACACGCCATGCCTTGTCGTAACTTATGTTCACACTATATTCCAACACATATCCTCAATGATATGGCGCAAGGTTTCAACAAAACCAACGCCGAACTTCTCTTTGATTAACTGGCCAATCACAAATGTGTTAGCTTGCCTATGGTCATGATTAAGAACTTGAATTGAGCATGTGTGGGCAACCGTATATTTGTTGATCTTGAAAATTTCACAACCATTCATTTTAACTACACGTACTCTACACTTACATGTCTATTGGATATATCAGACACTATATAGTTTTTTGTTTGATTTCCTAACCCGTAACTTGAAATTATTCTTTATGGCTAACATTAACGACCTCATTGTCACATTGTTCTTGCAAAAGAAATTTTGGCCTACCTCAATATCCAATCTAGATGAAGACTGCAGTTGCATGATCAGGTCTCCAGTTATCATAGTACTCGCAAATGGTCGAAGTTCAAGAGGACAATACTCTTCTACTGCCTCAGTCTCATTTACAACATTTTCATTCACAACATTCTCGTTACAGTGTCCTCATTCACGATGTTCTAATTCACAACATTCTCATTCATAACATTCTCATTACAACCTTTCTTTCTCCACAAATTATTCCAAACAAAATCATTTACAATATTGTCGCAACTGGTGTCATTTCTAATGTCTTCCATGATCAAATAAGTCTTGTTCACAAAATTCTCATTACAGCCCCTCTTTTAGCCATGAGTATACAACTTCTATGGATTCATGTTGTCGTCTCTCATCGACACCATCGATGGAAAAGTATCTGGTTGATTATTAATATCACCCACACACATTGGTTTTCATTCTATCTCTATGTCATCGAATTCTGCCACTTGATGGATTTTCTCAACACTTATGAATATTGGCGGTCTGTTATGATCCAACTTCAAAAGCAGAAATTTAACATCATGGTTGTTTATAAAAAATACAGAAGGACATTCACAATCCAATTTATATTTCACCCTCATTGTCAAGTTGAACTCTGAAGAATTAATTTCCATAAGGTCAAACAATCGATCTCTTAATTCACTATACTTCAATGTTATCAGCAGTAGGATACCCTTCAAACATCCTCCATTATAGCATTGTTCCTTCTCATCCCATGACCCTCCATATTGAACAAATAGCTACTTCTGATCCATCATTCAATAATACACAAACGAGTAAAATTAAAATTTTAGATTATGTTAAACTCTCATTAAGAATTTTTGTTCCTTCCTTTCATTTCTTCCTCTTGTTAACTATCACTCTCATTCATTTTTTCTCGTTTATATATTTGACTTGATATTTCCTTCCTCATGTTGGACTAACATCACTCTCATTTCTTCCCCTCGCCTATCTATAGCAGCATAATACCAACTCACAAACAAACCGTTCCTGTGACGACTCGTACAATTTAAGTATATGAGAAACAACACGGTGCATGTTTATACTTACTTGGAGCATGAAATTGCTTGTATGTTTGATTCAATAATGATTAGAATGTTACAAATTCATATTTTTGGGAAACTTTGTAGCTAAATGTTATGAGTTTTTTTTAGAGAGAATGTGTTATGAGAACGGATGATACTCGATTTACCAATTTTAAATTTTGTTATCTTAGTGGGACTTAGCATGCACAACACTTTTCATTTAATTGATTTGAAAGAATTGTGTATTTTTCGAAGTATTGGGAAATTTGTACAACGGCTATTAATTACAAGAAAATTGGCGGGAAATTGATAAAGAATGTGAGGAAAGAAGATGAAGCGAGAGGAATGAGAGATTCAGATTGAAAATTGAGATTTAAAATGTTCGACTTTTGTCCGAAGAAATGAGAGGAAGGCACGAGAAGAAGAAGTCTAAAACGAGAGGAATGCGCAAGAATCCGGATCGAATGCGTGCTATGGGCATTCCAGTAAAAGGAATGAATGAGAGGAACAAGTCCAAAATATGATAAATGAGCGAGAATCTGCAATGCGTGCACAACATCAAGCATTTTGGGGACTAAACGAACATTTCACATGCGGCTGAAGTCATCAGAGGCCAAAATTCGAGTGTTTTTAAAAGATGGGCCAAATTTTGAGTGGACCTCAAAATTTGACTCTACCATATAAATTTCCCATGTTTAATCATTTTAGCAGTTTCTTAGACATTTTTTTAAGAGCTAGTTGCAAAATGGGCAAAACAAGTTATGAAAAATGGAAGTTATTGCGTTGTAAGAGGGTTTCGCCATTGGAGATGGAGAAAAGTGTATAAAATGCATAAAATGTACATCAATGGTAGTGTATCAAGTGTATCAAGGGGTATCAAATGTATCAGATGTATTAGATATATCAAGTGTGTATCAATGTATCATGTGTTTCTAGACATTTTTTACATTTACTGTTTAAAATCGTGGATTGTGGTTGTTTCTTTCTTTTTTTTTTTTTTTTGCTATTTTGCAAAACTAAAAGTTCTGGGTTGCGAGCCTAATATTAGTATTTTGTTTTGCCCAATTTTCAGCTAGCGGGGACAATTATAAAAAATAGCAAAATCGGCTTAATTATTTGCAAATGTTGCAAAATTCTTAAAATTAATGCAAATGTGACAATAAATTTGTTTGTCTTTTTGTTAATATTGATTTTGCTCTCCCAACTTCGTGGACTGAACCTACTAAGCATATGAAATTCTAGCTCCACTCACCTATTGACAACTTCAAAATCGCCGATCATTGCATTTTCTAGCCATAATCAGAACCAGAAACTAAAAGTTAGGGCACTTATCAAGGAATGAGGATGAATCTTCAGTCAACTAAATCATTTATACTTATGACAAATAAATTTGCAGACAGCGACGTTGTTGAGGAATCGATTGTCGTTGTTTGTGTTAGAAGGGAGAAAGAAAGAAATGATTGTGATGAAATAGAGAACATGGTGGGAAAGAGCTTGGGAAGGAGAAAGTACTTAGGGGAATTCAAGTAGAACCTCAAAAATATAGATCGATCAGGAGTAGATTCTAACAATGCCATAAAAAATGATTAAACTTGATGTTGGCTATGAGATTAGGAATTGCGTTTTTCATCAAATGGAAACAATACCATGAAACCACATGTCAGGACCAAATGCAAGCTATTTTGGCGCGACCTCAATGCTAAATCGCATATGTTGGTTGCTCCCCAAGGTTTACACAACCTCCAAACTCAAACGTGCACTCGCGTGGAGAAAGGAATTTAATCACTGGAAACTTTGCTCAGAACAGTGATAAAAAGAAGAAAAGCTCAAAATAATTTTTATCAAATCTAAAAAAACATACTATATATGAAAAAGATGACGACTAAATTAATAAGAATGTCTAGGTTAAAATTTATTAGATTCAAAAGATTATGTATCTTAATTTAATAAAAAAAACATTTCAATAAAACGGTAAAAAAATGAAAAGAAAAATTAATTCTTTTTTTAGTGTGGTGGTTACTCGAAAAATTAATTCAAAATTCATTCTTTACTATTTGAATTTCATTCAAATATTAGTTCTCTTATAATATATAGTTCAATTTTGAATCTTATTCAATATTAACTTTATATTATAATGTATACACATTATATTGATTGTATCATATATAATTAACATATGTTCCCTTAGACAATTTTGAACAATTCAAATTCTTTCAAAACTAATAGTTCTTGTTTTATCCGTTGTGAGCCAGCAGTGGGATCTAATGGACCTACAGTTATAAGCTCCAATGATCCGAAATTAATTAATTAAACTCCTTAATTAAATTAATTAACCTTCATTAACTAGGACACTCCACTAAAGACCCATAGCTATACTCTTATGAACTGTAGAATATTTGTGTGTCCATTGATTTAACCATTATTGGGGTTGATGCCCTAAATCTCGTAGGGTCTTGTAGTTTGTAAATACTTATATGAACAAACATTTTGTGATTTATAATACATGATATTTTATTCACTTTTATCTGTGAAATATATGATATTTTAGTTGCATTAATCACAAACCAATAAACTAAAATCCATAGTTATCATTGTAACTTAACACATGTATGTGGAGACATACAAGTGGATCGTATGTTTTAAGTGATAACCTAAATGGTCTGTAGTATATGGATAAGGTTGGGTACCTTATTTTGGTGGCACTATAAGTATGACCCGCTTTGTAGGTATTACAAATGTTGTAAAGTGCTACAAATGATCTGATCCTGATCATTCATGTATTAGACATTCGAATGAGGATATTCTATACAAAGGAGTTTGAATATGATGTTTAGACATGCGAATGATGTTTAGTCTCGTTATATAACATCGTTCATAATTGAGACTCTCATTTCACTAGGATGACCATAGGTAACATGACCTTAATCCTGAGTGAGTTATGAACTCCTGCCTATGAAGGCAGTCCTTTGATTTGCATGGGTGAGAGTGGCCAGATCGCCGACTCAACAAGCCTACTATTTTGGGAATTTGTCTAATTGGGGAGCTGGGAACTCAGCTACACAAGATGGAATTCATTCATTCCTCGAAGCTAAGTAGATAAATTACTCTCTTAAAGGCTAATTCCGGGTCTTAAACAATATGGCGTCACACCCTCTCTTGGCTCGGGAGGGGTTTAGTCATAGTGGGACTATGATTTATTGTTCATTAGAGGGATCGATGGTACTTAAGGAGTTAGATATAACTACAGAGGCAAAATGGTAATTTGGCCTAGCTGTACTTACAAGCAATTTGTGAAAGGTCATCGTACTGTTGATTGGTTATATCCAATAGATACAAAAATATATCTGTAGTGTAAAAAGTGCAGTTATCGGTCTTTAGTGGAGTGCCCGATAGTTAATGGATGGTGGATAATATGATTAAAGAGTTTAGTCAGTTATTCATATATCGTTGAAGCTTCAAGCTACTGGTCCATAAGGTCCTCTTGGTAGCTCAATGGATTTAAGTTGAGAATCAGTTTTTGGATTAATTTGAAATGTTCAAATTAATAAGAGGGAATTTGATTACATATGATATAATTCAATTAATTCAATTATATATGATATAATTGTATTTGATACATTATTGTTTGGTTGAAGGAACTAATATTTGAATATGATTCAAATATATTTTTTATGAATAAGATTCATAGTTATTAAATTTAATATAAATATGATTTATATTAAATGCCATAAAATAAAGAAAAAGAATTATGGTTTATATATTGTATACGATGCAATATTAAAACTATAGGTTATAAATAAAATATGATAAGTTAATTATCATATTTATTTATATTTATTAATTATTTGATAATTAACTTCTTTTTCTCAATAACCACCCTTAATGGGTAGTAATTTAGTTTTATGGCAAATTTGGGATAAAATGAAATTTGATTTCAAATCTCAGGAGAAGACATGATTAGCAATTGAGTAAGAAAGTATTACTATACATTCACTTGAGAGACTAAACGATCGAGCAGTATTGTTTATGTGATAAACTTTGACGTCTACACGACAGTGTTGTTCTCATCTCGATTGTCTTCCTTCTTCACACCAAAATTTTCCTTTAACCAAAATAAGCCAGAGCCCACCACTCCTGGATTCTCACACCGAGAATACTAAAGTATCCACGTGGTAGTGTCCAGTTAGTTCGAGGATCGAGTTGCTGCCTATTGCTGATTGAGGGAGATTGTGTTGTTTGACACGTTCATGAACGATCGAAGGATTATCTTGAAGAATGTTTCTTCAAAGGTATAATCTCTCAACCTTTGTTTTTATTTCGAAAGCATGTTGTAATTTAGTTTATAATGCATAATCTGTTTTGTATGACTGTAAATTCATTCACAATGGGATTTGGACGATCCGCTTCCACTTAAAGGTTTTCTGTAAATGGAGATCCTTCATTACAAGTTCATTACAAGTAAGTCAATCATTCACAAGTTGTTCGTAATTACAGTTGAATCAAATTATCGTTTTACCCTTGTAGTTATCTCTTACTTCTTAAGTACCACCGATCATCTAATGAGCAATTTGTTTATGGTCCCACCCTAAACAAAATCTCTCTTGGGCCAATGTGAGGGTGAGGTCTTATTGTTCAAGAACGAAGTCAGTACTTAAAGGAATAACTTATCTGCTTTCCCTAAAGGCGAGAAAGAGCAGATTCCATCTTGTGTAGCTATGTTCCCAGCTCCCCACTCAATCTCGTCCCCAAGATGGTAGGCATATTGAGTCAGTGACTCGAGCCACTCTCACCCATACAAATCAAAAGACAAGTCCTCATAGGTAGGAGTTCATAACTCACTCAGGATTGAGATCGAGGTATATATGGTTATCCTATAAAATATTAATCTCTTTAGTTCATGACGTTACAAAGAGAGATTAATGATTTCGCGGTTGGGTCATATACGAACTCATTGTATAGATTACCTCCACTTGCATGTCTCCACACGAACGACTTGGATCACATCGTTTGTAATATTTACAAAGTGGGTCGTGTTCATAGTATTACCAAGATAAAGCACCCAACTTTATCTATATACCATAGACCTTTTTTTATTATTATTTGAACATTATCCACTTGTATGTCAACTATATACTATTCAAGTCTCATGAAATAACATTGGATTTTTACTGTAATGGATAACTATTATTGAATATTTAAAACAGTCAACTATTTTGTCAAATAACATTGATTTTTTACTGTAATAGATAACCTTAATCCTGAGCAACCTATGAACTTCTGTTTATTTGGGATTATCCTTAAATTTGTATAGGTGGGGGTTGGCTCAACAGTGCCGGCTCAATAAACCTCCCGTTTCAGGAGTAAGACCGGATAGATAGCTGGGGACATAGGGTACAAGATGGAATTCACTCCTACCTGCTTTCAGGGATAATAGAGAGGTTGTTCTCTTAAGTACTAAATTCGGGTCTTGAACAAGGGGCCCTACCCTCTCATTGGCCCGAGAAGGATTCGGTTTGTTAATTGG
Source organism: Benincasa hispida (assembly GCF_009727055.1). Classification (NCBI taxonomy): domain Eukaryota; kingdom Viridiplantae; phylum Streptophyta; class Magnoliopsida; order Cucurbitales; family Cucurbitaceae; genus Benincasa; species Benincasa hispida. The sequence continues at coordinate 50,801,708 of NC_052358.1, forward strand.
ATCATAAATAAATTGTTATATCGGGTGGACACAATATATCTACAGTGAGGGGAGTGCAACTACTGGCTTAAGTGGAGTGACCCGGTAGTTAACGAATGAGGGGTAATTCGGTGTAAAGAGTTTAACCAATTAATCTTGGATCGTTAGAGCCCATGATCTGTAGGTCCATTAGGTCTCCCTACTTGCTCACAAACGGATTAGCCTTAGAATAGCGTGATAAGTTAATTTGAATTGTGCAAATTTGAATTAAGGGAATTAGTAATTATATGTGATATAATTACACGTTTAATTTGGAATTAAACGAAATTGGAGAATTGATTAATATTTAAATATGATTTAAATATTAATTTTATGAATAGGGATTCATGGTGATGGAATTGGTGATAAATTCATTTAATATTTGATATTAAATTAATAGAATTAATTAAATTGTTTAATTAACTATTAATAATTAATTTTATTAGAAAATTAAATATTGTAAAATTAATAAAATTTCAATTTTAATTATAGAATTAAAATTGAAAAATGATTTTTATTTTGAAAATTCATTTCGAAATGAAAAGGATTTTTGAAAATTGGAAAAATCCCTAATGTGGAATTTTCCCATTTTCAAGCATGCTTCTTAGTCACCTTTGCACTACAATTCTAGCTAATAATTTGAAGGTGGAGCTGGAACTATATCATGCAATCAATATTTTCACGAAGAACCTACATAAAAGACTCTACTTTGAGTAGAAATTCTCATGCAACTTTTGATTTTTTGGCTGAAATCAGAAGGTTGAAGAAGGTGTTCTTCAATAAGTGGAAAAAAAAAACAGTCTTCTTCTCCTCTTAATTCTCAAAATCCTAGTTTATTTTGAGTCTCACAACTCAATCTAAGACTCTTAGAGGATAGTAGGAAAGCTCTAGTGGAGGTCCACGACCAGAATTGGAGAAAATTGTAGCTGAATTTCGAGTTTTAAGAATATATTCAAAGGTATGTCTGAAACCCTTTTATCATTTGATGAGCATGCTTGTTTTAAAGCTAAAATTGATGAATTAAAGTGCTTAACAATTTTGTTTTCTTCCACTGCACGTTTATAGAAACTAAAATATTGGTATGAGAGCATGATTTAAGCACTCAATTTGTGTTAATTTTAGAATGATGAGTGTTTTTCATAAGTTGTATGAAAATGGTGAACTGATATAGTTTTTCTGAGTTTTGGCATCATTTTCTCTTCAATTATGTTGTAATTATTGTAATTGGCTATTGATTGATGGGCCTTAATGCGTGTGTAAGCGTCTATAATTTGATTGGAATCATTAAAGTTGAAATCAAGTTGTAATTGAAGAAAGAAGTGAAGAAGGTCAATATCAAAATCAGCAGCAGTAGCCACTGCCAGGCAGCGTTGCAACGCTGCCCTAGAGCGATGCAACACTGCTCATTTGAACCCGTGGCATTGCAACGTTGGGGTGAGAGTGTTTCAATGTTGCTTATCCCAGCCCAGAATGCGAGCGCGAATTCGAACTGGCAGTCCAAGTGAACTGGTCTTGCCGGTTCGGGTCTGGGAGATCTGGTTCGATCAGTTGGGGTTCGATTCGGCCACTTTTGAAGCTTTGGAGTTCCGATTCGAGCGATTCGGGTTGGTTCGTGTTGTCTAGAAGGGTTTTAGAGCTTCTTTTGCTGAATTATGTAATAATTTAGGCCTTAGTTTGCTTGAGAATGCCAAAACTAAACCATATCAGTTTGTGTTTAATTATTTATGATGTGATATATGTTATAATTAAATAAATAATGTATGTGCATAAAGTATGCCATGTAGATTTAAAATCCCACTATAAGAAGCATATTACATGCATTGAAAGTATGTTATAAGGTGTTATAATATATAGTATGTTGTTTAGGGTTTCTTTTGTTTTAATATATGTGTTATATTAAATGTTGAATACCTTTGATGAATGTCATGAATGCAAAACATGTCTATTTTTATAAGTTGTTATAAAATTGTATTAGACATTAAAATCTATAACAAAGATAAGTTGCATGCTCACGTAGGTTAACTACTTGTTTTAATAGTTAAAATAGGTCGTTATCTTATAAAACTTTGGGTTACAAACTCAACCGATATATAATCGTGTCTAAGGTTGGGGGTATTTAAGTTGACGGTTTATGAAACTCCCCCTCCCTGAGGATTATGGCTAAATAATTATGCATTGTTAATCAGTTTTATAAGTGCACGTGAGCAGTGTAAGGTTTTAAAACTATTTTATCACCTAGATATTGTAGATTAAATCCAAATATAAATATTATACTTGGATAACAATCTAAACTTAGGTTGTTTAATTAGCCAGAACAAACTTGAGTACAATATGTACCTAAATTTCATTATTTTGCAACGATACTAATAAGTGCTATTGAGGGGCAGTCAAATACTTTTTCACTAAAGCAAGACAATCTTGACTAAATACTATATCCAGAATAAATCTTATTCCTATAGCCATTTAGTTACCATTTTCGGTTAGAAACTACTAACACTTAGTAATTATGTAAGTGTAACCCTCTATTTTTAGACCTCAGAGGTCGGCCCCAACGATGTTACCGAATTGAAGAGTCAAGACCGAGAATGGAACTAAGAAACCCTATCCATTTCTGGAGTTTGAGTTGTTCCGAATCTTATATTATAACCTTCCGAGGGGATAGTCGTCGCTAAACGACTAGCAAGGTTGCCTAAAGTTAACCAACAAGCGCAACATAGGAATCTCACGGTCCTAACCAATGGAAGAGACCGCAGAATACGTTGGCACATATCCTTTACCCAAACAATTAGTAGAACACTTCGGTGGGAGTTTAATAACATATATGATATGTTGTTAGAACGCTTCAATGAGAATTTAATAACGTATATGATATGTTATTAGAATGCTTAAGTGGGAGATTAATAACATATATGATATATTGTTTTTAGCTCTTCATCCCTAAGAGTTCACATCGAGATTCATGCTTCGCTTTGTGTCACCTTGGGAGTGATGTCCATTCAGAAAGTGATTGCATGAATCAAGATCTAGGTGAATAGAGGAAGTTTTTCATAGTAAAATCAAATATATTTTATATTAATTTTAATTCTCACGTCCCTAAAGAGTTCACACCGTGAGGTTCATGTGACACTTCGTGTCACCCTGGAAGTGACCTCTATTCGGAAAGTGTTTGCATGAGTCAATATCAAGGTGAATAAGGGGAAGTTGTTCATTGTAAAATCAAATATATGATATATTGATTTCAATTTTCACGTCCCTAGTAATTGAGTGAATTTGAAATGATTTCAATTTGAAGTGTTCAAATTGAATTTTGGGTTTCAATTTGAAATGTTCAAATTGTAAATTAGGGTTTGAATTTGAATTGTTCAATTTCAAATTAGGGTTTGTATAATTATATTCGATATAGTTAACGTTTAATTTATTGAAATTAAACGAAATTTGGAGAGTTTATAATATTTAAATATTAATTACATGAATAGGATTCATGTTCAAAATTAGGTGTTTGATTAATTTAATATTTCATATTAAATTATTATTTAATTAATTAAAATCAAATTAATTTTCAATTTATTCAATTTCATAAATTGAAATTTTGTTTTTTATTTTTAAATTTAATTGATTTTGAATTAATTAAATTAGAAAATTGAAAAATGAAATTATAGTGGAGATTTCCAAATTTTGGAAATCTTGAAGTGTTTAAACCAAACACTTACACCTAGTCCACTTAATCTTGGACTTGGATGTGACATTGACTCTTTCCATCTGTGCTTGCATGGTTTTGATGAACAAAACTCTCAATTTTTTGAGATTGAGGAGTGAGTGGCAGAATTTTTCAAAATTCTGAAATTCTCTCTCAAGCACTCAAACCCTCACAAAATTCATTCACAATTCACTTCAATCTTGAGTTCCACCACTCAAATTCAAGGCTGAGAGTAGTAGAGAAGATTTCTTGGTGGTTCACTGAAGGTTTGAAGCTGAGAAATCGTGAGAAGCAACTTGGAATTGGAGGAATTCTTCAAAGGTATGATGTTTTTGAAACCCCCTTCTGGAAATTATGTTTTGCATGTAATTAAATGTAATTAGAGTGCTTATTGATTCTGATTGCTTCCGTTACACGGTTCTACATTCTATTAAAATCTTTATCACAGGAAATTTTGTGATATAGGCTATTGCACTCTCTAGAAACACATTCTTGAAACATATCTCCATGTTACATGGGATTGTAAACAAAACAAGGAAATTTTGGAGAAGTTTGTTCCTTGTGCTTTCATATATGAACTCAAAATAGGCTTATTTTGCTTCTCTTTCTTATATGATTGGTTGTTGCTGGCATATAGAACCAACGTAACTCGATGGTGTTTGATATGTTAAGAAGATACATTTTGGCTTTATCTTGTGGACTTGGGAGTTTATTGAGGAAATGGATACGTATGCTACTCAGAGAAGATCAAGTTTATCATAGTCCTAAACACTCTCTCTTTCAATTATTGATGATGTTTGCATCAACCATTGGAAGCCCCTATAGGGTAGCTCTTATAAGCTTAACTCTGATGATTCCCTTCATTATGGAAGCAGTGGGCTTTGGAGCCACTGTTCATAATTCTAATGGTGAACCATGTTTTTGTTGAAAAAAAACTCTAAAGTTCATCAGTACTATTGAACTTGTAGATGTTGTTGCTCTCTTTGATGAAATTATTATAGCTGAGGAAGTAGAGATTTATTCTCTATGGGTTGAAACAGATTCGATGCTTCTCTAGAAGTTACTTGAAGGTCGAGATATTTGAGCTTTTTTGGCGAGCTATTAGTTTAGGCTTATCTTTTTGTACATGAATATGTAATATAATTGTTCCCATTCTAGCATGTAATGCACGACGAACCAAAGTCTCTAGTGTCTGGGTTGAAGTCCCCATGGATCGATGCTACCGTGTCTGTCTAGTGATTTGATATCTTCTTAGTACCTCGCTCTTATTTGTATTACTTATAAAAAAAGAAAAAAGATATATAATATATATTAGCCATCGTGAGATTTATAGTTCTAACTTCCATCCCTATTATACTCGGGATAAAAGTAAACTTAACTAATTTATAAGTTAAAAATTCAAAATTTCATCCCAATATTGATAAGCTCGAAAAGAAAAGAAAAATATTGGTTTATCAAGTTGAAAACGGAAGGTGTGATTAATGGTAGGGGTTTTTTTCCCCCATAAATTATAATTTAAGGGAATTAACGACCAAAAAAAATGGATGAAAAGATGTGGCGCAAGGGTCCCGCTGACTCGGTAACGGTAGAGAGAAATTAGAAAAGAACGTGGGAATGAATGGATTCACAGGGCGCGAAACTCTCTCTTTCTGCGAACGCAAAAACGATCATCACAATGATGAACAACATGATTCAACCGAAGAACAATTCAATTTGATTCTCTCTGTTTCTTCCTCCACTCTCCCTGAATTTGATCGCGATGGAAGCTTTGCTCGAGCTCTGCGATTTGATTGCACAAAACCCCTCTGCTTTCTTCGAGAAGATTGCATGGATTTGCAGTCGTTGCCCTCCACCCGACGCCCTTCTCTCCGATTCACCTCGCGTTTCACGATCCCAACTCAATGCTATACTTGCCGTCGCTCGATTTCTCTCTAAATGCGCTGATTCCGTCGAGCCCCGACCCAAGGCCGTCGTTCTCGAGTTTATTCGCTCTATACCTTCCTCCTTTAACCACTCCTTCTGGCCGCCGACTTACGGAAATGATTCCATTACGTTGTTTTATACCGAGTTTTTGGGCTATGTGTCCAAAGCAACCGAAATAACGCCGGATTTTTCTGCAGATGTCGCTGTCTATACTGGTGAGGTTGTGGCGTCTGCTATTAGTTCCGGTGGGGGGGATTTGGGTATTTCTAGGTCATTTTTGATGGTTTTTTCGAAACATTTCCTTCCGATTTTGCCTTCTGATGCTAATAAACTTGTTGATATGGTGATTGAACGGTATTTGATGACGGGCTCTTGTGCACCGAGGGAACTGATGCAGGGAAACTCTGATTCTTCTGCATCTCATTCTATTGACGGTTCAAGTCCTCGAAATGAGGGGAGCCATGATTCGGGTTCAAGAGTTGGGGATGATAATATTTCGTCGTGGAAGAGTACTGCGACTTCGTATGGCAGTGGGATTTTGTGGAAGAGTAGTTCTGATCAATTGGGTCCAATGTTTGGGCTCAATGATGGTGGTGGAGGTGGAGAAATCTTGCTGAAGCAACAGGTTTCAAGCTTTGAAGAAGAGTCTTTGGAAAGTTTAGAGAAGCAAGCAATTGCGTTCGAATTGTTAGCCCACATTTTGGATAAAGCTCGAATTGATTCTTGGCTTTGGGATCAGGTGAGAGCGATAGCGAAGAAGCAGCTCCAGTCCCTTTTAATTTTTGTGAAGGTAAGCTCTTAATATCAACGATGGTTAGTTATTTATTAGGAAACGAGATTCTGAAAAAATTGAGGCGTAAGTTTTGTTTCCGTTTTGTATTGTATATGAGCAGATTCGTAAGCGAGATTGGAACGAACAAGGGTCCCTTTTAAAAGCCAGAATAAACGCAAAACTCTTGGTTTATAAAGCTGCAGCTAAATTGAAACTTAAGAGCCTTGGTTCCCTTGATTCTGAAGGAAAAGTGGCTAAGAAGTTGGTCTTCGAGACCTTTGCCTTATTAATGGATGCTGCTGAAGCATGCATTCTCTCAATTTGGCGAAAACTGAGAGTTTGTGAAGAACTTTTTAGCTGTTTACTTGCAGTACTAGGGAAAATTGCTGTTGCTTGGAAAGGTCAGCCACTGCGTGTCTTGCTTATCCGGCTTAAACCTCTTGTTTTAACAGTCTGTGCTCAGGTATATTCAATGGTTCTAGATTTGGAATTCAGGTCAGCTGGAAAATATGCAATAGATAGTTTTATTCATTTGGTTTTTACTCTCTGGTGTTACTCTTCCAGACCGATCCCTCTGACAGCAGCCATGGTGGAATGTTTGAGACTGTCTCCAAGACAATGTGTGAGATAATTGAATCGTGCTGGACAAAGGAGCGAGCTCCTGTCGACACATTCATCATGGGATTGACTGCAAGCATTCGTGGAAGGAATGATTATGAAGAACAGGTTTTGGTTTTATAAAATCTACTCTAAAATCCTGCTTTGGGTAACTGAAAAAGGTCTCTAACAAATAGAGTCTGAACTTGAAATTTCTCTTTCAGGTAAACAGAGAGAAAGGGGTTCCTCCTCTTCAACTTAATGGCATACGTTTGTTAGCTAATTTGAACGTTGCAGTGAAGAAGTCTGAAATCGTGGATATGATTTTACCACTTTTTATTGAAAGCTTAGAAGAGGGTGATGCGTCATCTCCCTGTTTATTACGACTCCAAGTATGAGACCCTTGTCTTACATCAACATATTTAATAAGACTTGTTGGGTTTCATTGCCATTTTTATTAAAAACCACATATGAATTGCAGTTTCTGGATGCTATATCTCGCATGGCAAGCTTAGGTTTTGAGAAGTCTTACAGGGAGACAGTTGTTCTGATGACAAGAAGTTACTTGAGTAAACTTTCAAATGCCGCATCTCCTCCTCCTGAGGGAAGTGCACCGGCTCCAGAAGCAACTACTGAACGTCTAGAGGTGACTTGTCTTTGAATGTTACTTTACCAGAAACCCATACTCTTTATCACATGAATGCTCACTGTTTCAATTACATTCTAGACTCTTCCCACAGGATTTCTTCTTATTGCTAGTGGACTTACCAGTTCTAAATTGCGTTCAGACTACCGCTACCGGTTACTCTCTCTTTGTTCAGATGTAGGACTTGCTGCTGATTCCAGAAATGCAAGGTACACTCCATTATTATTGTAAATATTTCCAACCAATCTGTGCTTTTATTAACGTTACATTATAAGTTTGGTAGATTGTGGATTTAGTTTTTTGCATATCTAAGATTTTACCAATGAGACCTTATACTCAAAACAGATTCTAACTGATCTGAACGCACCAAATTTGTAATTTAGTATCTACAATCTGAGCATGGTTCAATTAGACTAAGAGGTCAAAGGTTCAATTGTTGAACTTTCCTATTGGCTGAATTGTATATTGAGTTTCTAATTTTCGTTTGTGCCATTTTAATTCTATCCCACCCTTATTCACTGTAGAAGTTTCAAAACTGATGATCCAATTGTTACAGGAGTGGGGCAGATTTTCTGGGGCCTCTACTTCCTGCTGTAGCTGAAATCTGTTCAGATTTTAGCCCTACGGGTGATGTTGAACCATCACTTTTGAAGCTGTTTCGAAACTTGTGGTTTTATGTTGCTCTATTTGGGTTAGCACCTCCAATCCAAAATTCTTCAGTTCCCTCAAAAGCAATATCCACCACAGTGAGCAGTGCGGGAAGTGTGGGAACGACTGCCATTCAAGCTGTTAGCGGACCATATATGTGGGATAAGCGGTGGTCATCTGCTGTTCAGCGTATTTCTCAAGGGACTCCTCCACTTGTAAGTTGATCACTAAATCCTTTGCTCATATTTACTAATTAGTCGATATCTTAATCATCGTGATTATGACAGGTATGTGGATTACAAATTTTACTATATTTATAAATTTTTAATGTTCGATTTCTGCATTTGTTTTCTCATCAGTTTTAAAATGTCGTTTATTGAGTTTTTGGAATGATTTAATAATAACTTTTCCAATCAGCTTTTCATTAGCTATAGCAGTAGAAAATTAATTAATTCAATTTATATATAATTTAAACTTTACAGTTCTTAGGTGTTGTAATTCTCTTTATTTGTGCTAGTCTACCCCTTAATTTTTTTTTTTTTTTTTTTTTTTTTTTTTTTTTTTTTTTTTGTAAAAAGCAATGCATAAAATCTCATAATCCCACCAATTACAAGTTAGGCACAAATTAAGTTTGATAGTGTACAAATTAATGACTTTTTCAGCACTCTCAAATTTTAAGCAAAATTATTTTTAGGGTTATTTTGAAATATAGGAAAATGAACTAAAATATTTACAAATATAGCCAAATTTTATCGTTTATTTACAATAAACTATGATAGATCATGATAGACTATAGTCTATCTGTGTTATGATAGATTGATAAGCATCTATTATGGCCTATCGAAGATGGACTATGATATTTTGTTGTTATTTATAATTATTTTAAGCGGTTTTGTCATTTAAAATAATTTTCTCTTATATTTATTATATTTTTCTCTAAAAGTTCTATCAATTTGTCCTCCATTTGATTGTAGGATTAAGCGAGTTTGTTTCGTGAGGTTAGTTGAAGTGCTTTTAAGCTGACTTGAAGACTCGTGAATATAAATTTTTTTATATACATTTGATTTTTTATTTTAAAAAATTTGTCGAATGTATGGGAAAAGACTTTCTTATAATAATATTTCAAAGATAAAATCATCGAGATAAAAATTTTAACATTGCAACACTTTTATCTAATTTTGAAGTAAAATTTAGTGTGGCTCAATTAGCTTAACCATATATTCTGGACCAATTGGTTGAAGGTGTAAAGCCCACTACACTTGTTCGACTAAAATTGTGCAATTAGTAGCACCCCGTTTTTCTTCTAATAATTAAAAGAAAATCAACTTGATATCTATTCTTCATTAAAAGATTTTTTGTTTACTTTTTAACTATTAAATAAAAACAGTTTATTTTTATTTATTATTGATTAAAATATTATTTTTATCTCTTTCTACAACTTTAATCTATATACTATCAATGATTCAATTTTAGTCCCATACTTTTAATAGATTTAGTTTCTCAAAATTAATTTTTTTATCGAAATTAATTAAATAAATATTGATAAGGGAATTTTTAAAAATAGAAAAATAAGAGAAATTATTTACATAAAATAAGAAAAGTTTAATATTCTTCGATAAAAATTAATGGAAGTCTATCAATATTTTTTTACTATTTTTTAAATAATTTGATATTTTTTGAAATTTTTTCTAATAATAATAATTTTCACGCAACAAGTATGAAAATGTTTTTAAAATTTATAATAAAAATGTTGCAGATAATAAAATGATTTTTTAGAAAACAACCATACATTAGCATAGGAGACTAGATTTCAGATTTATCGAAAGCACCAAGGTATTGGACTCTTCGTTCAACTTCCTCCTACCATTTCAAACCAGTGGTTACTGCCCGCTGCCACCGTCCGTGGCGTGGACGCTGGCGACTGTAACTTCTTTTTCGTCAACTTTCATCTCAAATTTCTCTTCTTCTCTTCCCTCATCCTTTCTCTCTCTTTTTTTTTTTCCTTTTTTTTGGGGGGGGGGAGGTTAACGAAGTGCTTTCCCCCTCCGTTTGAGCATAAAACGAAATTCCACCTCAGCGAGTCTTCCAATGGCCCATTCCTCTACCAAGTTCGACAAACTTTAAGTCCTACGACCTTTTACACGAACGCTAAACTTCAAGAATGAAGACAATACAGCAGAATCTCAGGTCAAAACATTTGCAAGGCAAAACGATTGACTGATCTGCAGAATTATGCTCCTCCTTTATCGAAAAAATGAAGTCTTTGCCGATGATAAAATCTTGTTCGAGTGAATTGAGTGATGGAGAAGCAAATTTCATTTTAGTTTGGGCATATATAGACCAAAAAGCTCAAATTGTTCATTTTAGATACTGTTCTATTTTCACAATCCATAAACATGCGGACTCTGTTGTCATTCTAAGGGCATCTAAATACTACATTTTCACAGAGTGACTATAGATGAGGCACAACATGTGATGGAGCTAGTTGATGAAGTGTATTTAGGTTGTGCAAAGAGCTTTTTAGAGAAAGAATCATGTTTGTTAAAGAGAGACAAAATCTGAAAAATAATAGAATGGGAATAATCCTCAGCATTGATATTGAGGCCTTGAGCTGTATTAAATAACCAAGGCCTAAGCTACGTGTACTGCGTACATCAGTCATTGAAGGAAAATAAACAGAGAAAAACCATAATAAACAATGTTTAAAACTACAGATTAATACCTATTCTAACATCCCCCTCAAGTGAACAGGCATTGACAAGGACAGTGAGCTTGGTTCTGAAACTCTAAAACTTTGGTGGGGAGGAGCCTTAGTCATACTATCAGCCAACTGTTCATCATAGGAAACAAATTTAATGGCCAGCTGCTTTCTTCGCCCACGTTCTCGAATAAAATGATGGTCAATCTCTATATGTTTCATGTGATTATGCATAACCAGATTTTCTGTCATATATGTTGCGTTGATGTTATCACAAAGTAGTAAGGAAGTTCCAGCACAAGGAACACCAATCTCAGACAAGATGGACTGCCACATAATTTCAGCATCATGCAGGATATGCCATGATACTCGGACTCTGCACTGGAACGAGACACCGCATGTTGCTTGGACGATTTCCAGGAAATCAGATTGGAGACAAGAAAGACACAAAATCCACTAGTACTTCCTGTCATCAGGGCAGTTTGCCCAATCGACATTTGTATAACATAATAGCTATTGAGTTAGGGATGGAGATGGAGTAAGAGAAATACGAAGATGAGCAGTACCCTTCAAGTATCGAATTAAGCGTTTGACAGCCTGCATATGGGTAGATGTTGGAGCATGTAAAAAACTGACAAAGCTTGTTCACCGTGTAACAAATGTCCAGTCCTGTGAGAGTGCAGTACTGGAGAGCCCCAACAAGACTCCTGTATTCAGTTGGACTATCAAGAGTACCATCATGTAATGACATACTTGGTTCAACGACCATGGGAACTGGGAAGGCTTACAATCCTTCATATTTGCCCTGCAAATGAGATCATTGATGTACTTGGTTTGGGAAAGATGTAGAGAAGTTGAAGACCGAGAAACTTGAACACCCAGGAAATATGACAAGTTGCCCATGTCTTTTAGTGCAAAACTGGAATGCAAGGCAGAAATAAAGTGCTGAATATGATGAGATTTGTTGCTCATTACTAGGATGTTATAAACGTATATCAAGAAAAAAAAAAGAAAAAAAAACCCAAAGCAGAACCTTTGTTGAAAATAAACATGGATGCATCAGCCTTTGAACCATGAAATCCCCAGCCAAAAAGAAAAGAACTCAACTTTGCAAAACAAGCACATGGCATCGTGGACTTTGCTTGAGGCCATATAGAGATTTACTCAGGCGCAACACATAGTGTGGATGAGAGGAACTAAGAAAACCATCGGGCTGCCTCATAAACACCTCTTCCTTTAAGTCACCATGGAGGAATGTGTTCTAAACGTCTAGTTGCCTAACTTGCCAAATATAAGACACAGTAAGGACAGCACAATGCGTACGGTAGCTGGCTTTATAACTGGACTGAACTTCTCAAAATAGTCAATACTATATGCTCGATTGTACCCTTGAGCAACCAACCTTGCCTTGTGGCGATCAATCTCGCCCTTGGGCCTGAGCTTTCAAGCTAAAACCCACTTACAACTGATTAACTTTCTGTTAGAGGGTTCTGGAACCAATGACCAAGTGTTGTTACGTAACAGGGCTTGATATTCTTGGATCATTGCTTGCTGCCATTTGGGATTAGTAGTAAGCCTCTTTGTAATTTTCTGGTAAAGAGTAGGGGTTGTTGGGGGGTTTTTTGATGGAGAGCCAGGCTTTGGGTTTGAAGATTTCTGCTTTGGACCTAGTGACCATCGTGTGTGGTATTGATGGGAGGTAGAGGTTGAGGTTGGTCAGGCGAGGAAGGTGGGGTAGTAGGTAATGGGACAGAGCCTGGGGAGGAATGGTAAGAATTGGTTGAGGTGGATGGGTTGGGGGATGCAGAAGCTGATGGTGTTAAGGTTAATGGGGTAGGAGATGTGGAAGCTGAGGGTGTTAAGGTTAAGGTTAATTAGAGGGGACGGTGGGCTGGGGTTGAGCAGAAGTTAAATTGGAAAGAGGAGTCTCCAAGGTAGGGGAAGAAGAAAGAGAAACTGGAAAACATGGACTTGTAATGTAAAAGGGATTAATAAACGTGGATTGGACACGAGGAACACTTAAGGATAAGGTAGATTTACAGGGAATAGTGTACTCATTGAACATGATATGGCGGGACAATACAAAAGTCTAGAAGAGGAATCAAGGGAAAGATAACTCTTAAGAGCTATACCCTAGAAACACACATTCTTTGGAACGAAATTGCAATTTATTGTCACTATACGGGCAAAGGAAAGGAAAACAGAGACATCCAAAGGACTTGAGAATTTTGTAATTGAGAGAAGTTCCAAAAAGGAGTTGGTAAGGACAAAGGTTATCAAGGGTAGGAGTAGAAAGACGGTTAATAATGTAAGTAGCAGTTTGAAATGCATAAGACCAAACATTTTTAGGAACACAAGATTGAGCTAATAAAGCAAGTCCAACTTCAACAACAAGGCAGTTTTTCCTCTCAACACTCCCATTTTGTTGGGATGTGTATGGACAAGACAACCGATGATGAATGCCATTAGCTAAAAGGATGGGATCTAACGCATGGAATTCAGTACCTCCATCGATTTGGATGGCCTGCATTTTTGTTTGAAATTGGTTCTTGACTAGAGATTCCAATCTTTGGAATAAAGACAGTTTCATTTCTGGTTTTCGTGAGATAAAGTTAAGTAAATTTTGAGTAGTCATCAATAGAGTGTAAGAAACAGCAAGCTCCATTGATTAAAAAAATCGGGAATGGACCCCATACATCAGATTGAACCAATTGAAAAGGTCTAACAAAGTGAGAAGAAGAAGACACAAATGGTAAACAATGGCTTTTAGCCATTTGACAATAAGAACAAACAGCACTAGTGTTTCTTTCCTTTGTTTGAACATTACAGGAATTTAAATCACTCCTAAGAACTAAAGAACTTGGGTGACCAAGATGATGATGCCAATTCGACGAGTCTTGAAGTGTCGAGAGAAAAGCCCCTGGGCATTGGAGAGACTTGATGAAACTGGGATGGACAACTTATAGAGACCCCCATCAAGAGATCCCTGAAGAAGAGTGGTCTTGGAGACTAGATCCTTCACAAAGAAATCAAAGGGGTGATATTCAACATAAGCTTGATTATCATGACAAAGCTTTGCAATGCTAATTAAATTAGGAGAGTGAAGGAGCATGTAAAATAGATTTAAGATGCAGAGATGTGGAAGACACAGGAGATCGAAGAATAGTGGAACCAATATTCAGAATAGGGAGAGACATACCATTTCCAATAACAACTTGCTCATCTCTAGTGTAGGGTAGTGGTTGCTGTATATTATTTAAGTCGGGAGTCATATGGTGAGTAGCACCTGAATCAAGGAACCAAGTATTGTCAGGATTTGGTTAAGAGGAGGGTGGAAAGGTGTTATCAGAATAAGGTGAAGAAAGAGTATTTTGAGATGGATGGTTGAAAATTAGCAAAGAGGGCTTGTGTTGAATAGGTATTGATGGTTGGTACTTCAGGATCATATGATAATAGCAGACAAGTGCAGTGTGGCCCATTTTTCCACATATTTGGCATTGTGGCCGAGGTTTATTGGAGTTAGGAGGCCATTTCTGGTTACGATTTTGGGAGGGTTGAGGACCCACAACACTAGGGCTAGAGTTAAAAGTCGGGGAAATGGGGGGAAAGGGGAAGGAACAGGGGTAGGGATCTGTTTTGGGGAGAAGGGAGAGAGGGATTTAGACGTACGTGAGTTCTTGTTAAACCGTTGTTGATTGGACTGAACACTGAGGTTAGCCAGATTGGCTTGAATATTATTAAGTTGATCAATGACCATTTGTTGTTCGAGGCAAGCAACAGACTCACATCAACAAGAGAAGGGTGATCCACAAGATTTTGTATCGAAGTAACAAAGGGATCATACTCAAAACCCGAACCTTTTAATATGAAGGAAGTCATTTGTTGCTATGTAGAAATAAAAAAACTTCTATAAACTTAATGCCTTTACCTTTTCTCTTAGAATTTGTATAATTTTCTTGTGACAAGTTTGTTAGGTGCGGATTGAAGTAGGATTTATTTTATGGTGTCCTATGGTTCTCAATTGCTATTTTTCTATAGCAACATGAGGAGCTCTCTTTTGATCTATTTGTGATCTTCTTTGAAATAGGATTGGGCGTCAAGTCTCTCCTCATTTTTTTTTCTTCTTCTTGTAATTACTTTTCAATTGTGATCCCATGTACTTCTATTGCCTAGTCTGTGAACAAATCGGTTTGAATGTTTGTCCAGTGAAGACATTGGTAGCTGGCTGTACACAATCACATGAAGTTCTAAGCTATATACTCCTATCAAACTCTTTTCTTATAAACCCCTTTTGGAAAATATGACTTTGATTTGAAATGTTTTAAAGTATAGCCTATTTGGAGTTCTTGAAAAATAATTCATATCTTTCAAAGGTTGTTAGCACTGTTAAATGGCTTGAAGATGAATTGGAACTTAATGCTCTTCAAAACCCAGTTAGTCGTCAAGGAACTGCCAATGAGAAAGTTGTTCTAGCCCAAAGAGCTGCACTTGCTACTGCTTTAGGAGGGAGAGTTGATATTTCTGCGATGAACACAATTTCAGGTTGCATTTTGTTTGACTTAAATGTTTACTTGATAATTTTAGCTCTTATATCGAGGACACAGCTCTAAAGGCATGTTTTTGTGCTCCTTTCAACAGATCTCCAGAAAATTAATCTTTACTGGTTCTTCATGATATATTCTTGAAAGTTGAAACTTTAGCGCTTTTTTTGTACAGGTGTGAAGGCCACATATCTTCTTGCTGTTTCTTTCCTTGAGATTACACGTTTTAGCAGCAATGGTGGGATCCTCAATGGTAGTATAAATGTGGATGCTTCTAGAAGTGCCTTCAGTTGTGTCTTTGAATATCTTAAAACTCCAAATCTTGTTCCAGCCGTCTTACAATGTTTGACAGCACTGGTCCATAGGGCATATGAAACTGCAGTATCTTGGCTGGTATGTTATTGCTTTATGTAACTTATAGCTCTTATGAACTTTCTTCTTCAAAGGGATTTTATACGAATAGATATCTCATTCTTTTTGCTGGACTAATGTTCTGAAAAATGGGAATCTGTTTACGATATTTCATTTAATGCAGCATATGAACATTTTCCAAGATTCCAAGAAGAACAAACTAGAAATGATCCTCTGATGGAGAATAGAACTTCTAGCCTCCTATTGCTAGTTTAAGATCGTGTAAATAGGAGTGTTGGAGAACAAACATCATACGTGGAAGAACGTTCTTTTTCAGTTATTATGAGTAAAAATTAAAATTTTTACACATTTTCAAAAGGATACGAGGAAGGAAAATAATATTACTATCAACCAATATTAGATAATATGGAACAACAGTGATGGACATGCATGTTTCTGCTTCTTTTGCTTTCTTACTCTGTCAGGTTTTTAATTAGTTTTCTATAGAAGATATAAGGTATGTAAACTGTTAGGACTAATATGCTTGTTTGATATTGCTGGATGAAGTTTAACGCAATAGTAAATGCTGCCTTGTGCCATAAAACTTGGGGAACAGTCTAATGCCATATATGTTATGGAAGTTCTTTCATTAGAACCTTTTGCTTCTTCAGCAATGAATTTAGTTTTTTTGTGGAGCTCTAAAAAGATCGGTTGGAAAACTATTGGTGCTTGGGGTTTGGCCTGGGACATCCTTCTTCTCTTGTTGAATGACCCCTCTATCCAGTCGAGGAAGTTGTTGAAGTTCATTGTTTTCCCATTTTCTAATTTGTTCGCTAAGCTAACTAGAACTTTATTAGTTGCTGGGTGGCAATTTGAATGTGGTTAAATTGATCCGTGAAAATGTACCGGTCATGATGAAAACCTTAGGAAGAAATGGCGCTCTCTCGCTCCTTTTCACTTGCCTCTGAATTTCTTCACTTTCATTTGTATAAATGGAAACTAAAGAATGGAGTAGCAGTTACAGGGGAGAAAACAAGAATTTATTTGTTATTTTAGTTTATTTTTTTGGTTATAAGGGCAGTGAGTTCAGATTGGAGGAGATGAGATACTGCAGCTTGTTTTTATTAGTTTACCATAGGAGCAAGAGCTATGGCTGGAAGGTCCTTAGTCAAGCTTTTCCAAGGCCTGCTGAACTTCAATCTTTAAAAAAAAGTTGTAAGGAGTGTTTGGTCTGATTAAGGATAAATCAGATTCAAATCTAGTGCAGAGATTGTAACTTCATTGAAGGGTGGATTTAAAAAAAGCATTATGGTTCTTTGGGGTGTCTACGTGGGAGATTGGGTCAATTTTTTGAAGAATGGTAAAAAATTTCAAAGGCAATATGAAAAAGAATTCTTAAAGGATGGTGAGCTAGGAGAAGGTTGCCAAACGTTCAAGGATCGTAAGGATACTACTCCAAAGAATGAAGAAATGGAAAAGGTAAAACAAAGATGGATTTTGCTGAAATTAAGTAACATTGAACTATAGTCATCTTGAGGCTGAACTTTCATGATGGGTGGACAAAAATTTCAATTTCTTTAAAGGATTTTTTTATAGATATAGTTGCAATAGTAGACAGGAAACAGATGCTTTATGTAAGTAATGAGGAAGGATAGGTCAAGATAAGGGAGGATGGAATTCTGAGAAACATAGAGCGCTTTATATAATGAGGAAGGGCAGGTCAGAGTAGAATGCTTTTAGTATGATATCTGAAATTGCCTCAAGATGTTTTTGACTAGAAATTTATTTAGCCAGTTTGATTACCTTGGAGGAAAGGTTTCAGTGGCTTCATAATTATCTTCCTTTCATGAGGCTTCAAATTGTGAGAGTTTTGACAATGTGAGCTTCTTTCGGAGAAGATTGCTTTGATGAATATTCTAAGAAGTGTTGCAGAAAGGGCTCCCCATGTTGTTGCTTGAAGGCCTATCTCTTTTGGTGTTTCGTGTTTCTTTTATGATTATTTTAATTTGAGGTTTTGAGCTTTTATTGTATCTTTCACAGAGTCCTGTTGTGCTGTTTATTTATTTTCCTTTGAAGGAGTTTTTTGTAACTATGCTTGTAACTTAATGGTGTTAAAAAAATAAAACGTTTTGGTAATCCTCTTTTAGTTGCTTCTTTCGTTCTTTTTCCCCCTTCTTTTGTTTGTTTTTATTGATGAATGCCTAAAAAAGAAATTTATATAGAAATCTATTTGGATTTTTATTTGAACTCATAAATTTTGGTTAATATGTTTTGGGAAATTTTATAGTTTTTTTGCAACCAGTAACTTAAGAAAAAACTGAAAATCAGCAAACAGAAAAGAAGTATTCTTTATTTAAAAGAATAATCTTTTTGTTTTTGTAAAAATATTGAGAATAGTAAAGTTAAGCAAGTGTTTGAGCTGAGGATGATTCTCATTTTTTCTGAAGAGTCTCTCCCAAACAGTAATTTTTCCTTGGAATGTTTTTCTTTTTCTTCATAAAATTGATATTGCTGCTTCAGTGAAAAGGCGAGTCAGTGCGATAACTATGTAGAGGAGATGACACTGTAAAATATCAAGAATGTACTTGTTTCCACCATTATCATGTGCTTTATGATGGTTTGAACGTTTAAAATATTTTCCCTGTCTGTGCAATATTGTTTTGTTGCTTTGGAACATCTTGTTGACTTTTTAAGCTGGACTCAGGAACAACGGATTTCTGAAATCGGCAATGAAGCTGCAGTTAGAAACTCAATCCTTAACGCCCATACCTGTTTTCTTATAAAAAGCATGTGCCAGAGGGAGGATCATATTCGAGAAGTAGCTGTGACCTTACTAACACAGTTCAGAGATAAGTTTCCTCAGGTAAAAGTCATGGGGGTATAAGTTTTTCACCTTTTCATTATGAATTTAGATAAACAAAATAAGTGCTTACAGGTTATGTGGAATTCATCTTGTCTGGATTCCCTTCTCTTCTCAATGCATAACCACTCGCCAACTACCATTGTTAATGATCCTGCATGGGTAGTGACTGTTCGTTCATTATACCAGAAGGTTGTTCGGGAATGGATTATCAGATCACTTTCACATGCTCCTTGCACTAGCCAGGGTCTCTTACAGGTTGGTTATTGTACTTTTCCTTCATAGAGTTATTTTTTTCCCACTTCTTTCATTCCTTGTTGCAAACAAACAAGGGCATGCATATCTATGTTAATTGGTTTGAAGCAGACTGACTTTCCAGCTACCTCTGTTAAAATATCATTTCCTTTATATGTGTGTCTTCTGTCTAGATTTTTCTTTTTTATCTAAAATATGAAAAATAAACAAAAAGTATTTCTAATGAAGAGGGGAAACGACTTGAAAAATGGGAAGATGAAATAGATTGGCAAAGATGGGAATATTGGTCGAAAAATTTAAAAGAAGCCAAGTTGAAAAGTATATGCTAATGAAGGACCACATTGGTTAAATGTAGGAGTGATGAAAAAAGCATGGTTCTCTTCTATGATAGTTTTATAACATGGTTATTGTTTTAATCACGTGTTCATTATTAAAAAAATATTTATCAGTTTTGTTTTTCTATTTTATTTAGTTTTAAAATTTTCAGCTGTCTGATAAATCAGTTGCTATCTACGGTATCATGTGTACAATTCAGGAAATGCTTTGTAAAGCAAACACTTGGCAGAGAGCACAACATACCCCAGATGTGGCCTCTCTTTTATCTGAGATACGAATTGGTACAGGTAAAAATGACTGCTGGAGTGGCATACTACAAACAGCAAATATTCCTGCAGTCATGTCTGCGGCGGCTGCTGCTTCAGGAGGGAACTTAAATTTGACAAAAGCCTTTAATTTGGAGGTGCTCAGTACAGGCATAGGAAGTGCAACAGTTAAGTGCAACTATGTGGGTGAGATTGCTGGAATGAGAAGGCTGTATAACACCTTTGGTGGGTATCAATCTGCTGGTGCAGCACCTACTGGTTCTGGAATTGGTATTGGCCTTCAGAGGTTGATAACGGGAGCATTTCCACAGGACCCACAGGGTGAAGATGAGTCATTCAATGCGATGTTGCTCCTAAAGTTTGTCCAGTCACTCCAGAAATTTGTTAACAACGCAGAGACAGGTGGAGAGATTGACAAGTCACAATTTCATGAAACTTGTTCCCAGGCAACTGCCTTCCTTCTAGCAAATTTGGTAAGATCTGCTCATTGTCATCTACTACGTTTGACACATCTATTGGTTGCCCATGTTTTCTTTGCATCAAAATATCACCATCTTTTCCAGGGTACTGATTCAAAATCCAATATAGAGGGCTTGTCACAACTTCTACGCCTTCTCTGTTGGTGTCCAGCTTATATTTCTACGTCTAATGCAATGGAAACTGGTGTATTCGTTTGGACATGGTTAGTATCTGCTGCACCTCAACTGGGATGTGTGATTCTTGCTGAACTGGTTGATGCATGGTTATGGACAATTGATACAAAACGAGGTCTTTTTTCTTCAAGAGAAGCTTTTTCAGGACCTACTGCGAAATTAAGACCCCATCTTTATCCAGGAGATCCAGAAATGCCACCTGAAATTGATCCTGTCGAACAAATAATTGCTCATAGACTATGGCTTGGATTCTTCTTTGACCGCTTTGAGGTTATGCTTATTTAATTTTTTTTTAAAGCCTCTCTTGATCTCTTTTTTCTCTTTTGTGTATCATGGTGTAAATAGATGCACATAATGTATTCAGATTGCATGGTTTGTGATTGCATTCATGCCTGGATGTTATCACATATAGATTGAATTTTCTTTTTGGTGCGAAAGTTGACATAAAGGAATGGACAACAAAGCAAGGTATATTGTAGTAAAAAGTTTGAGTGAATTCTTGCTTTAATTAGCTTCATTTTTCTTCCTTCCTTTTCTTGATTAGTCTTCCAACAATCTTTCCCATGTATCTGAATTGGAAGTCCTTGTTAGAGGATATGTATGTTTACATAGGAGCTTATTAGTCCTTTTGTCCTTTATTGTAATCTAGGGCTTCCATGTATGTCTATATATATATCAACTTTAGTGTATAGAATAAGATGAGTTATTCTCCCATATTTAGTCTCACATTAACAAAAGATGAATATGAAAATCAAAAGGAAGAAATGGTGAACTGAAGGGGATCTTTTTCTTTGTAAGTCTCCACTGGCCATGATAATGGAAGGGAATGAAATGAGGTGATTGTCTAGCGTGGCTCCAAGACAAGTTTTGCCAATACTGCTAAACGTTGATGAACTGAGATCAGTTGATGTGGTGGCTTTTCTAACATGCCATCTTGTTTACCTCTTCCTTGGCCTCTTGCTACCAAATCATTTCTTTGAAGAAGGCACATCACCCATCAATACACGACCTTATTTGTACCCCTAAGCTCAGAAATAGAAATTAAAGGGCTAGTCCAAAAGGAGTTGATGATTTTGCGTCAATTATCATGCACTCAACAAGGAAACAATTCCAGAAAAGTTCAATGCTATGAATTTGTTTGGTCAGTCACATAGTGACTATGGTACTTTTTCGGAGTTGGCTATCTGATTCACGATGGGATGTTTAGGGAGATGGATGATTTCACCAACAATTTATATTCCAAAGAGCTAAATTCTAATAGGACAATATCAAACCTTATGAAGGATATTTTTTACATTCATTATCTTTCCTTCTTCATGGTAGACATATCATAGATGAGTAGTCTGAGATTTTTATTAAATCACATGATGAAGTCCTTATGAGTCATCTCATATTTGACTGCTTGATTATCAATTTCAGTTACATAAGATCTTGATGGATCTTTCCCAATTCTTTTTGGCTGTCGACTGAAAATAGTAATGTCTAATCCTGCTTTTGTCACATAGGTTGTCAGATACCAAAGTGTTGAGCAGCTATTGCTCTTTGGTCGTTTGTTACAGGGGAGCATAGAGCTCCCATGGAAATTCTCACACCATCCTGCAGCTACTGGTTCTTTTTTCACTTTAATGTTTCTAGGGCTCAAATTTTGCTCCTGCCAGTCTCAAGTCAATTTGCAGAATTTTAAAAGCGGGCTTCAGCTTCTAGAGGACAGGGTTTATAGGTGAATTCTGTTCACTCTTCCCTGTTAATTATACTAATATTTTCCATTATGTTTTCTTCCATTTACAAGCTTGCGTTTGATACGCCTTACATTAACATGTGACTAGCCTAGAGCTTTAAGAAATAGTTAACTCTGTCAGTTTCTTGTGCCAAATAAGGACAAATCTGTGTTCTCTAATCTAATAGTTCGTTTATTAGTCTTCGGGGTTTCCATTTATGCCTATATATATATATATGTAGAAAATATGTAATGTTAGTGTATATAATGATATGGATATTCTCCTGTACTTTATTGATATCATTTAATGCAGTAGAAAACACATTGAACTTTAGTGAGGCATTAGGGTTCTGTTATTGGGATTTTGTGAGCTATTAGGAATTTGTGAATGCTAAACTTTGGAGTTTAGAAGTTTAGAACTCTACTTTGAAGTGCTCTTTCTGTCACTACCTCGTCCAGAAGGAAGACTGTTCACCTGTCAACAAAATACAAAATCCCGCCCACCAATTACATGGGTGCATGCAATAAATTGGCAAACAAATTACATGTTGGAATTTTTCGTTATCTAAATGATAAAATCAATCACATTCCTATTCAGCATATAAAGTAGCATGGTCTATAAAATGGATTCAATATGTTGTGTCAGAGTATGTAGCTCAATTCAAAATTGTAGCAATGTATTAAATCCTTTTTGTGGACCACTTTGGTGTAGTGTTTAACAACAATGAAAGTTATTTAACCTACTAGCTATTCTAAAATCTGAAGAAAAGGAAAAATGCAATAATACCCTTTTGAATGTTTCTATGCTGTGCACGAGAATTCTCCTGAGATTACTTGGTTTAATTAGCCTTCGGGAGGAAAGTTATAGCCTAACTGAGAACTTCTCTGTTTGCTGTAGTGTTCTTTTATCTTTTATTCTGTACAAACTAGATATTTGAAGATGTAACTCAACTATGAACTCTTACACTGCTTTTTTGATACAATTGCAATTAATAAAATTATTTTTGAATTTTCAACTTTACCTATTTTTCTATTCCCTTATATTCCCAGGAAATTAGTTTTCCATTCTGCTGTTCATCTTGGCCACTTCTTGCACCTCAATGTGAAAGAACTGGCATTTTATACCTTCATATAAACTTAGAAAGCTTTTTTGCTCTTTTTAAACTTGATAATCTGATTGATACATATTCCAGGGCATCTTTAGGGTGGTTTGCTTTTGAACCTGAATGGCATGAAATAAATAGTACGAACTTTGCCCAGAGTGAGGCTCAATCTGTTGCTTTGTTTGTTCAGTACCTATCAAATTACCTTAAAGATGGTTCACAAATAGATGTAAAAGGACAAGTACGAGAGAATGGGAACTCGGTTGACCTGGTAAGCTAGTTGTATTTGCGAAGTAAGTTATTCTGCTAATGGCCATGCCCTTTAAGATTTCTAAAACCCCTAAAATTACTATTTTATGTATGCAATTGTAGTTTGGATTTTACAAGGTAAAGTAATTGTTTAAAAAAGGTATCTGAATATCTGCAGAACTCCTGTCACCCAGTCTGGGGTCAGATGGAGAATTATACTGTGGGCAGAGAAAAACGGAGGCAACTACTGTTGATGCTATGCCAGCATGAAGCAGATAGGCTAGAAGTTTGGGCCCAACCAGTTAACACCAAGTGATGTCTAATCATAGTGTGCAAATTTTTCATGTTGCTTATATGACATAGTGAAGTGCGTGTATCTTATTACGTGCATGAACGTTAAATTTAATTTCATATTTTAATAGGGAAACTACATCCTCTCGACCAAAAATAAGCTCAGAGAAGTGGGTTGAATATGCTAGGACCGCCTACTCTGTAGATCCTCGGATTGCATTTTCTCTAGTTTCGAGATTTCCAGCCAACGTAACACTACGGGCTGAAGTGTCTCAACAAGTACAGGTGACTTCTTTTGTCAATCTTAGCCCTTAGGAACCAAATCAATATTCCGGCTAACGTAACACTAGGTCTGCTCTGCTTACAGGTCCCAATTTTATAGTTTACTGATTTTTGCTGTTCTATTACTCTCCTATAACCCATACTTTTGAATGGATATTTACTATTGACCGGGTTTGTCTTGCAGTCTCACATATTGGATATCCGTTACATACCTGAAGCATTGCCATATTTTGTCTCCCCAAAGGCTGTTGATGAAAATTCAGTGCTTTTACAACAATTACCTCACTGGGCTGCCTGTTCAATCACACAAGCCATTGAGTTCCTTGCTCCTGCATACAAGGGGCATCCTCGTGTTATGGCTTACGTACTTAGGGTTTTGGAGTCATATCCACCAGAACGAGTAACCTTCTTCATGCCACAGCTAGTTCAAGCTCTGCGGTATGATGATGGAGTGAGTTTTAAACTTTGAAGGGAGGTCCCAATATTATTTCATTAACAATTTGTTCGTCTATTTTCTCCATGGTTTGTATCATTTAGTGGTGCTTAGGGTTCAGTGGAAAAGCGTCATCGCACAAATAAATTTTTGGTTAAAAGCAGCTTGACTGTCCAGCCTCAAGCTCGCCACAAATGTCTCAAGTAGAAATTCTGGGAAAAGAATTTCCATGAAACACTGCAATTTCTCTTCGACAATTCTAACTATAATCCAACTAAATTGGACACAGAACTTGGGCGAAATGTTCTGTAAATAGTTTGGCTATTGAAATATTTATATTATGCATTGGTTTCTGCATTCTCTTTTGTAATTTACCATGCTAAAGCCATCAAAATTAGAAATCATACTGGCATAATTTGGAAACTCATAGAAAAGTTGGGGCTTGGATTCCAGATCACTATTTTCAGACCTAAGCTCAATACACTTTATCTCATCCCAGCTTGCTTAGCATATTCAACCAATAGTTCTTTATTGTGCATATATATATATATTTTAATTCAATTCTCTCATTTTGCAGAAATTAGTTGAAGGATACTTGCTTAGAGCAGCTCAGAGAAGTGATTTATTTGCTCATATTCTTATTTGGCATTTACAGGTTTGGAAAACTCTTCAGCTAATGCTGATGTGACTGTTATTGTTATTACGCTTTGCCTCTTCCATTGCATTTTATTTACTTATTTTTATTGATTATTTTTTTTATACTTTGGGTTGGTGGAGTTGTTTGTAAATGAGAAACAGGTCGACTTCTTAACTGAATTGAATAAGAACTCGAGGTTTGATCACTCAAATAAATGAATTTATGTAAAATTCACTCACGTAAACTCACTTTTTATTTGCAAGTGCTCAAACCTCAGCAGATATTTTTCTGCTAAGTAATCAAATCTTAATTTCTAATGAGTACTAGCTGTAAAATCTTTATTAAATAATCTTTCTTTTTCTTTCCTTGTTAGCCAAATTATTCAACCAAATCCTATACCTTTTGACCTGCAGGGTGAGACTTGTGAGCCAGAGATGGGGAAAGAAGCCACCTCTACAAAGGTATGCTCATACAGGTTATTTTTCCTCTCTCTCTCTCTCGTTTATTTTTTATTTTTTGTTGTAAGTTGTCAAACACATTCTACAATCCATTTTTTCATTATCAGGTATGACATTTCAATATCATTGTTCAAAAACATTATGCATATTATCCATGTTCAGGGGAAAAAAATTCACTCCTAATCTACAAGGTTTATTCATTCTTAGGTTTACCCAATGAAGGATATAATGACCTTCCATTTACGTCTATTTACGTAATCTCTTCTGGTAATGGAAAATACAGTTCATAATGGAAATTATTTACACTATTGGAAGATAGATTTGTTATTGCATTTTGAGAAATACTTGCTACAATCATCTCCATGGATCCCTTCAATGACAAAGGGAAAATAAATATTAAAAATATATATCTTTTTCTAAAATGAAAATTTTTTGCCACGTGGAAACTTGTGATCGGGTACGTGAGTGAGTGGACTACACAGAGATAGATGCAACCCAATTCTGAAGTATTTTTCTTGTACTTTTGTACTTAAGAATTTTAGACTATCTTATCAACCACAGGTAAGAAATAAGTAGTTACGGCTACATTTCGATGTATAGATCGCAATCATTTGTCAAGTGATCAATCTTTCATAAAGCTCACTTCCGAATAAAGAGGTTTATGATACTACTGATACTTTCCGGTTTCCAAAATGTGGGAAACGAGAAGCATGAGGCCTTATTCTTGTCACCATGGTGTATCGTTTGTTAATCCTGAAGAACTACAAAATCAAAATGTTTGCAGCTTTCCATCGATTTGTTTATGTCTAACTTATTTGATCAAGAACACCAAATAAAGTCCAGGTTTAATGCCCAATATTGTCCACTTCATGATTTTTGGATTTTCTTGGGTATTCATACTTTGAAAGAGACATGTTATGAGACATATTTGTCTTCAGGTTGAACGCTAATTGTCAACTACTTCATGTTTTTGGATCAAACTAGATGCTTTCTTCATATTACATTATATTCATCAGAATGCAATTCGAATTTTGTTTTTTGGGCCTTCATTTTTATACAGGCATCTTTTGGGGTCAATAACTACTATTCTTGGTGATAATTACAGAGTAATTCGTTTCAAGCGCTATTGCCAGTTGTTAGGCAGCATATTATTGACGGTTTCTCTGAGAAAGCCCTTGATGTGTTTCAAAGAGAGTTTGATTTCTTTGACAAAGTTACTTCCATCTCTGGTGTTCTCTTTCCCCTCCCCAAGGATGAACGTCGTGCTGGTATTCGAAGGTAGATTTCTATTCTCAGACTCATGAAACTCATAATTCCTGTCTTGATTCTATCATTGCAATTGAAATGTGCACTCTCAATGTAGGGAATTGGAGAAGATTGAAATGAATGGTGATGATCTCTATCTACCTACTGCACCTAGCAAGCTTGTAAAAGGAATACAGGTAGATAGTGGAATACCCTTACAATCCGCAGCAAAAGTTCCTATTATGATTACATTTAATGTGGTTGATCGTGATGGGGACCCTAATGATGTAAAGCCTCAAGCTTGCATCTTCAAGGTAAGCCTATTTGTCTATTGTTTCCGTGAGACCTTGTTTTTGGCTTATTCAGAATTTATTGTCTTAGTCGCTTCCACAAACGCTTACAAGTTTAGAGTTTAGGCGATTGAGCTATAAGTTTCATTTTCTGTAATCTAAAACTAGGCTCATGATTAATGGAGTTTGACTCGTATGCTAGCATAGTTACAAAATGATTGGGAACCCTGGATGCAATTATAGAATTAACGTGCTAATAAGTCATTCAACCAAACCAAATACATTGCAATGCCAAATAATATTTGTGACACAGAAAAAGCAATGATTTATATGTATGCCTTTGGTTGCATGCATCGAAAATCTATTCTTTTTGGAACACCTCCTTCATTGTTCACATTCTATTACCAGCCTTTGGTTTTGGGGTTTTTACCTTTCATAGCTTCATTACTCTTTTTTTCTTCAAGGTCGGAGACGATTGCCGTCAAGACGTCCTTGCATTACAAGTTATAGCGCTTCTTAGAGATGTATTTGAGGCTGTTGGGCTTAATCTCTATTTATTTCCCTATGGTGTTCTCCCAACTGGCCCTGAGAGAGGTATAATTGAGGTCAGTTTCCGTCCTCTCATGTAAATGGTATGGGTTTTGCTTTCTTTTGCACTTTGCATTGTCCTCGATGATCTTTAACACTCTTCTTATCAGAAATCGATATATAATATAAATCAACGTCGTTAAGCAGTGATATAGTTGGTTCCTACTCCCTTACTAGCTAATTTCCACGTTACAGGTGGTCCCCAATGTCCGAAGTCGGAGTCAGATGGGTGAAACAACTGATGGGGGTTTGTATGAGATATTTCAACAAGACTACGGGCCTGTTGGCTCCCCCAGTTTCGAAGCAGCCCGCGAAAACTTCATTATCAGTAGTGCAGGTTATGCAGTAGCCAGTCTTTTACTTCAACCGAAGGATAGACACAATGGGAATCTTCTTTTCGACAAGTATGGTTTCTCACTCTCTTTCACCCGATGGAACCAATTTTAGATTTTCCTGTAAAGCGTGCAAGTCTCATATATTATGCATTACATGATACTGTAGTTTGGGGAGGCTTATTCATATTGATTTCGGTTTTATACTGGAAACTTCCCCCGGTGGTAATATGCGTTTTGAGAGCGCACACTTCAAGCTGAGTCACGAAATGACCCAACTACTCGATCCTTCTGGGGTGATGAAGAGCGAGACCTGGAACCTGTTTCTCAGGTAATTCATTTCTCTGTATTTATGTTCATTAAATCCTATATAAAAATTCTATAAGTGTAACTTATTCGGATGCCTTGAACAGCTTGTGTGTGAAGGGTTACCTAGCTGCACGTCGTTACATGGATGGGATAATCACAACCGTGGCACTGATGTTAGACAGTGGCCTGCCCTGCTTCAGCCGAGGTGATCCAATCGGAAACCTCCGAAAGAGATTTCATCCTGAGATGAGCGAGCGTGAGGCTGCCAACTTCATGATCCGTGTTTGTGTTGATGCTTACAACAAATGGACCACGGCTGGGTATGACTTGATACAATACCTTCAGCAAGGCATTGAGAAGTAAAAGGAAAAAAGAGAGGTTCTTTGGGCTGGCTGGCTGGACATCATAAGAAGGTTCGGTCTCATCATTAATAGAAAACTTTCGTGTCTTGTTAGACCAAAATTTTCAAGGAATCTTCAAGGAATCTTGCTTTTTTGAATCTTTGGAGGGGACTGTAAGTAAACTGACATTGTGCCATGTGAATTTACAGTGGGATTCCCATGGCCATTTTATTCGATTTTAATTTTTGATTGTTTGTCTTTTTCGCCTTTTCTTGTCATGTATTTGAGTTTTTTATTTTGTGTATTAACGAAATTCTGTAATAATTTTGTAAAGTATTGCTTAATTCGGTATTACGAAAGAGGAGCTACATATCAGTTACCATAAAGCATTTGTTCTCGTTGAGGAGGTCAGATATTCGAAGTTCCTCTCCTCACATTGTTAATTAAAAAAAACTCCAGAAGTTACATCACTTCTCCTTTTTTCTTCATTAAGAAAAGACCCCAATGACTCAAAAGCAGAATGAATAGAAATGGTTTCAAAAGTTTAATTTTATATTTAGAGTAACGATTAAATTGCATCTAATCTCATGCATTTTTTTATAATAAAAAAATTAAAAATTTATTTTTGTTTTATTAAATAATATCTATCTGATAGTAGATTTTTATTGGTGTGCAATCTGGGTTGTATAAAGATGATTGTACCCAATTTTTTTTCTTTTATATTTATTAAAGTATTATGTCACTCCCTATTTTTCTATTTACAAGGTTTTTAAATGTTCGTCTACGTGTTGCCATTTTAGAGAAATTTATATGTTCAATCTTGAATTTAATATATCATGAAAAAAATGACAAAATATACCAAAGATATAAACAAAATGCACTGATATCACCCCAATATTAATGATAGAAAATTTAAACTTATTTAAACAGATGAAATTATTATTAACTAATTTAAATATTTTAAAATTAATTTATGAAAATTTTGAAGTTATAATTGTTTTAAAAAATTATGCTTAGATAATAAAAGAAATACTCCTAAATGAACTATGAGAACGGTTTCAATTATACACAAGAAGTTTGAAAATTTTCTCGTTTTAACCTTTGAAGTTTGTTACAAGTGATACTCAGAATAAACTATGAAAACAGTTTCAATTACACACATAAACTTTGAAAAGTTTCATTTTAACCCTTTAAGTTTGTTACAAACAATACTCGTGGTTTCTCATTAGATTCAGAGATGAAAAAGTTTGTTTATACTTATGTGAATAAATCTAAACACATACATGGAACAAAAAATAAAGACATAGGACATATGTGAACCATATATGTGGTCATCTTTCTCCTTTCAATCTCATGCTTCCAATTTTTCATTTATAATATTTTCTCTAATCCTAACTACCAAATTTATTTCTCATATATATTTAGATTTGTTCGAATAAACTAACACATAAATAATTGAATTCAACAAAAAAAAAAAAGTTCAACAATTATTTTGAAACAAACTTCAAACCTTAAACTTTTTAAAGTTGGGAGTATAGTTGAAGTGTTGAACTAACTCCATAGTTCATAAGGACTTTTGATAATTTAACAAAAAGAGAAAAAAACAAATTGAAGTCAAGATAAAGTGAGTCAATAAGTAAACGAATAAAAATTTGAAGTTTGACAAAATTGTGTAAAATAATTATTTCTTGGAAAAAGTGGCTGAATTATCTCTCTTAAAATTTCCGATCGGGTCAGAAAGGGTGGGCTGGTCCGACGTTAAAAGTGATGGCTTATCTTCCTTGCAATTTGCAAGCGTTGAAATATTTGCACAATTCTTCGGCCCCTTTTGAGGGTAGCAATCAGTAGGTCGGGTCAGGTCGATATACATTAAAAATTAGACTAGTTACGTAAATGAAGTTCAAATCCAAAATAATAGAATGTGTAGTATAAGAATAAAATAATTACATATGTATAGAATAAAAAATGGCAAAAAACCAAAAAACCTACGTCTAGCCACCATTTTGCAAGTTGTTTCTGGTTTTCTCAAATTGAAAACTATCATTGATGACTATTATCAATGATAGCTTTTAATTTGTGAAGTGTGCTATCAGTGGCTATCATCGATAGTTGCTATCAGCAGTTATCACTGATAGTTGCTATCAGTGGTAGTTTTTTTATTTGAGAAATGCGTTATCAGTTGCTATCACTGATAGCTGCTATTAGTGAATATCACTAATGACTGCTATTAGTGGTAGTTTTTAATTTGAGAAGTGTGCTATTAGTTCCTATCGTTGATAGCTGCAATAAATGATACTGCTATCATTGGTAACTTTTAATTTAAGAAATGTACTATCGATTGCTATGACTAATAGCTGCTATTAGGGATAGCAACTACCAGTGATAGCTTTCAATCGAGAAATGTGCTATCAGTTGCTATCGTTGATAACTGTTATTAGTCATGTTGCTATTAGTTATAACTTTCAATTTGAGAATTGGGTTATCAGTTGCTATTACTGATATGTTTCTATCAATAATAGCTAAATAGTGACTATTGCTGGCATGTTTCTATCGGTGGCAATGTTTTGATGCTTTTTGTTGTTTGAATTTGATATCATGTTATACTTGTTTGTAAGTAATGGAGGTCTTTTGATTAATTTGTTGATACATATAGTGTGTTTGTATGTCATTATTGATGCATATAGGTATAGAATGATATCCTTCTATATTGATAGTCATAAAGGATATCATTGATAGCTATAGTTAGTGATATCTTTCTATTGCTATCAATGTAAAGGATATCACTGATAGTATGTATGTATTATGTAATGTAGTATTTCAGATGAAATGACTTCTCGAGATTGTTTGATTGTGCATAAAAGTTTTCATTGATAGCATGATATCATAGTATCACTAATAACATGTTATTCATGATAACATATTATCAGTGATACTACTGATAGACTTCATACTCTTAAAGTCCTATAAAAAGAAAAGGAAAATTATTGGCCTATTTGATAACATTCTCATTTCTCATTTTTTGAGAAATAAACTTGTTTAATAATCATTATCGTTTCTTGGTGCAAACTTGAGGACTAAAAAAAGTAATTTCTTTCAAATCCATTTTCATTTGCTATTTATATTTAACGTTTGGTTATAATAATCAAATTTGATGATTGACTTGTTGGTGTTAAACCACTTATAAATTAGACACTTTCAAGTCTGGGTTTTAAAACCCAGTCTCATAATTCTTCTTTTAATGATTCTAGTGGGAAATGGGAAGATGAGGGAGAAAGGGAAATGTTTGGAGAGATGAACAGATTGGGGAGATGAAAGCAAAAACTAGAAAAAGGAACGAAAATTTTAAAAAAAAATCGGAGAAAGAAGATGAAATTAAAAAAAGGAGAAAAGAAAATAAAATAAAATAAAAGGAATGAAAGGAAAAACGGGAGAGAATGATTGACTAAAAAAAGAGAAAGGGAAGAAAAAGACATGAAACGAAATAAGGGAGGGCCAAATTGTAAACTAGAAAAAAATTCAAAAGTTGACTAGTCAGTACTTCCATATTTGCAATTATTTTAAAGAAGTATTATATTTTTGGATTTTTTCTCTTAATTGTTCTATCTATTACAAATATCCTAAAAAATTATTCGAAAAGTTTACTTATGATAGATATCTTTATACTACTGAATCTACGAAAAAAACTATAAAAATATTTCAAATTTATGTTTGGTAATTATTTTGTGTAAGCAGAGTTTAGAATTCACATTTGACGATGTAAATTTGTCAACTACATCGTGACCGTGCAAATAAACACACTCTTTAGTTGTCTCTAATCTACTTTTCATGTTACAATATATGCATTATTTAGCCAAAAATAATAATATTGTTAAACTAGAATATTGATACATGACACGTGGTCAATTGCACATAATCGTAATTATCGTTATCATTTTTTAATATAACAGGTGGGGTTTTGGAGATTTGAAAACCTTTAACCTCGAAGACAAAATACATATCAATTACCATCTACTATGATGACGTTCTATATATATTTATATTCTCAAACCAACGACAAATTACACAAAATTCAAAGAATTGACCATTATTTCTTATTTTAATTTTTCAATTCAACATTAATTTTGTATTCTTAAACAACTCAAGGAGGTATATACATTATTCTTTCACACATTCCAACATAAATAATTTTGAAATGTTACGATATTGTATGAGACACATCATTATCTTTGACGAATCTAAATTATTCAATGGGATACGTAACTATTAGAAAAAATGTCCTTTTTTTAAAAAAAAAAAAAAAAAAAAAAACTATTGGAAAAATGTTGTCTTCTTCTCATAATAAGGACATTATATAGGACAAGGAGTTTGAATTAAATGAAGTTTAAGACTAACTTTACTTAAAAGACTTTCCACTTAAATAAGTACATGTGTAATATAATGTTTAGTCTCATAAATACCAAAGGGAGTAAATATATACAACTAAAGTTTAGCATTGATCATATAATTAATCACCCACATATACTATTTGGATTTACTAATACATATGAACTATTTTCTATATTAGTCAAATAAATAACCTATATATATTAGAAATCTTTGAATTGTGTGAGTATGATCAAGGTTTAATTCTTTAATTAGAGCTCTTTTTCTTTCTCAAGATAAGTGAGAAAAGGACATTTTATTTTAAAAGAAATTAATTGTTAACCAGTGAGATGATGGCACCTTAGCTAAATCTCAATTATTGTAGCATCTAAATAGATGTTCATGACCACTTTAAGAGAGTAGACTAAATTATATAACACAAGATTTATAAACTGACATTATCATTTTAATTTATTACATGTTCATTTTTATCAACTAGATAGGGATGGACATTATAACTGAACAAATCAAACCGAATGATAAAACTGGACCGAACCAAAATTTTGGTTTATACTAAATCTTTGACTTGGTTCGATTTAAAAATATAATGAAACCTAAACTTCCGTTTGATTTAGTTTGGATTTGAAAGTTGAATCCAAAACCAAAATCGACTTTTTAATTTGGGTACCAAATTGATCAGAACCACGAACGTTTGATTTATTATTAAAACTAAATATATATACTAAATAGTTTTGAAAATTAAAACGCAATTTTGCAAGGTTAATTTTCAAAAACGAAAAAGTAAAAAACAAAATAGTTAAATATGGCAATAAAATAATACATTATTTTGGAAAAGAGAAA
This sequence comes from Benincasa hispida, assembly GCF_009727055.1. NCBI lineage: Eukaryota > Viridiplantae > Streptophyta > Magnoliopsida > Cucurbitales > Cucurbitaceae > Benincasa > Benincasa hispida. Next base: position 50,835,467 of record NC_052358.1, read on the forward strand.
GGTGGAAAATAGAGAGAGAAATACAAAAGGTTGAATAATAATTGAATGAATTTGAAATTAGGTCACTTTCATTGCCAAAAAGAGCCAACACAAAATGGGGAGAACCCAAGAAGTAGGGAGCCAACCATCAAACAACTCCTTTTATTGGTCATTTTAGAAAAATACCCCTTTTCTCTTTTTACTGTTTCTTATTTCTTCCACATAATCCATACTTCTCTTAGCTCATTGTCTCCTCATATTTAAGTCACACGTGATAAATATTATGGGTAGAATGCTTTAGTTCGACTCGATTATCGTGTAAAATTGGATCATTTGGTGAAAGAAAAATGAAAAAGTGAAATCGAACCATAATGTAAGAGAAACCGGACTGACTTTTGAAAGTTCGTGGACAAAAACAAGTCAATTTAAAGGAGTTTTTTTATTTTTGGGTTTTTGCTTGCTCTCCTAATGATTATTGACAGCGGTGAGCATGATAGATCGAAAAATCGAGCTAAGTGAACAAATTAAAGTCAGTCGGAGAAGGAGAGGGGTCGGTCGGTAAAACTTTAAAGAATAAAATCGATAGACTTTTACTCCTCAACAGATAGATCGGTTTGAACATTTACTAAACGGACCATAATCGATAGACTTTGTGTATTGTTTAAAAAATACCTATGTTTTTTTTTTTCAAAAGTTGCAATATTATCTTCGATCTTGCATAAACATTTAAAAATACTTATATTTATTATTCTTAGAATATAAATCCTTTAGAATGCTAGATGAAAAATTGACGCGGTGGTGATGTGGAACAACATTGGTGCCTTGGAGGTGATTGGGATACAAGTATGAAAGGAAACAACATTCAAACATGCGGATCTTTTCATCTAATTTCCTTTTTAAATGTTTTATTAAACCTAAGGATAGTAATACTATAACTTTTGAAATGAATAAAGGTATTTTTTAAATTAAAGACAAAATCGTTCAACCATTTGATATATAATTTTAAAAAGGTTATTTTAAGAAAATTGTATTTTTTTTTTTAAATAGAAAGTAGAAAGAAAAAAATATGTGTATAACATAAAGTATGTAATAACAAATTATTGAAAGAAAATGTGTGTGAATAAAGTGAGGGAGGAAGAATTTTGCATGGAAAAGAAAAAAGCTCGTGAATTTAGAAAGAAAAACGTTTTTTTAGAAAGGAAAGAAAAACTTTATAGTGAGAGGTATTTACTAATTTTTTTAGTATGGGATTTGAATTACCCACTTTGTTGTTCATAATACCTCGTTAGTTAAACTATTCTCGTTTTGAATTCCTAAAAATGATATTTACTAAATTACAAGTTTAATTTTTGGAGTCCTATGTATGTGACTTTTTTGTGAACTTTGATAATATCAAATAGGTTGTTAAGGTCCCGTAATTTTTTTTCTTGAAAATTAAGTTTATAAATACTATTTCTACTTATAATTTTTTTTTGGTTTTTGTTCCACTAATGTCTTTAAAAACCTGGTCAAATTTTGATAATTAAAAAGAATATGTTTTCAAAAAATTTATTTCTATTTTTAGAATTTAATTAAGGCTTCGTTTGATAATCATTTGGTTTTTTGTTTTTGTTTTTTAAAATTAAGTCTATTTCATCCGCATTTCTTATAATAATTTGCATCTTTTTTAAGTACAATGGTTGAATTTTTAGCCAAATTAAAAAAACAAAAACAACTCTTTGAAAGTTATTTTTTTTTTAATTCTCAAAATTTGGCTTGGTTTTTAAACCATTAGTGAAAAGTAGATAACAAAAAAAGAAATTTGGAGATGAAAGTAGTGTCCATAAGCTTAATTTTCAAAAACAAAAACAAAAAACATAATGTTACCAAATAGGGCTTAAGAATTTAAGTTTTTACAAATATAAATTTTAAAAATAGATAATTAAAAACAAAATTATCATTAAATAAGGTCTAAATTTTTAATTTTGTTTGATCTATTAGATACAAACTTAAAAATTCAAGGACAAATTTAAAACAAAATTAAAAGTTTAAAAATATATTAAACATTAAAAAAAAATTAGAAACCAAATATACACGTATAACTTCGAAATTTTGCAACTAACTCAATTCAAAGTGTGTCTTTTTTTTTTTTTTAATTTAAGTTGTTGGAAAATTGTAGTCAAACATCATTTAAACAAATATAAAAATAAGGTTTTCTACTAAAAATTTAACATCACAACAAAGTTTGGCTCTTCTTCAATCTCAAGAGCTACATAAATAAAAAAACATGAAATGTTATAACAATCCCATATATATGTTTCCCATCTTTCTACATACATCAAGAAAAATAATTTTTTAATTTTTTAATTTTTAAAAAAACTTACCATACATCAAGAGATACACTGTAGATAAGTACAACCCATGCTGCATCTAAATTATTTTCATTATTTATTGTTTGATTGTTTTATTTCTATAAGAGATAAAATTTTCCTTATAACATAATATTTTTATTAAATTTATAATTTACTAAGTTAATAGTTTTAATTACAAGAGAACTTTTACAATTATAGAAATGAAATTGAATGTCAGTAATTTAACTTAAATAAATGTTGATTCACAAAACACACTATATTATTGTTGTCATTTGTCAATATTTTCAAACCTAATCTATAACCATAAGATTAATTATTTCCAGATTACAATAATTTGAACAAACAAACCAATAACAGCAATGTCTAATTATTATTAATATTATTATGGTCACACTTTCCCTTTTCGCTCTTTACTAAGTTTCTTTAATCAAAACCATTGAACCTATTAGTTGGTTGGTGGACCAAACTACTCTAAGACGATAAGTTTAACATTTCAAGTTTCGACCATATCCTTATTTTTTTAACCACATATAGTAAAGAAAAATTGTTTTAAATGATAAAATTACTAAAAATATTTATAAATAATAGCAACATATCATAGTCTATGTTAAATTTGCTATATTTATAAATATTTTGGTTTTTTTTTCTATATTTGAAAACAACTCATAATAAATAAATTAAACCCAATTTCCATTTTTCCATTTCAATCCCATCACAAAATCCTCATTTATTTATATTCTTTTATTAAAAAAAAAAAAACCTTCATTTCAAAATTCATCTAATCCTTTGAAAACTTTTCAATAATTAGGTTTGTTTGGATTGACTTGGAAATTTTTTTTTTTTTTAAGAAATTCATTTTTATTCAAACTGATTTGATAAAAACTATTTAAAATAAACTTTGAAAGTATATTTAAACTATTTTGACTGATTATCAAATATTTTAATTTTTTTTCAAAAATGACTTATTTTTAAAATTAAACACCTACAAAATTAATCTAAACACATTCTTAAAAGAGAAGAAGGACTAAACAAAACAAAGGGATGGAAAGGGCTAAAAAAATCTATCACTTTTTAAAAACATAAGTTTTACTTTTTGTATGTGTAAATGAAAATTACACTATTCTCTAAATTTAAAGCTTGAGTTTTTGTAAGTGCACAATTTACACCCTCCTCTTCCATATTTCATTTGACTAATAACGTGAAAACTTATCATTTGAGTTGATTAAATCCTTAAATTTTTATAAGTCAATCAATTTAGATTAGTCATTACAATTGTCTTTGATAATCATCTATGCAATAATTCTCAAAAGTGTGTAGATTTATTCAAATGACAATTTTACAAAATGGACGATTAGAATAAATGTGTAAACGATTCTCAAAGGAAGTTCAGACTAAGAATCTAAATTGATTGATTTATGAAAGTTAAGATTTGATTGATACAATTATAATTTTCACATGAGGTTTTTTCAAATGAAATATCTTAAAAAATATAAATTGATACACTTGCAACAGTTTAAGGTTCATACTGATATAATTACTAGTTTACAATTTAAAATTGCTACAACTCGAGTTATAAATGGACATTTTTTAAAAAAATATACCTTAACTAATTCAAATAAACATTTATCAAACCAATATGTAAAAAAGGATTTCTTAGTAGGAAAAAAAAAAAGAAGTGAGAGATACTTCTTTCTTCTTTTTTTAAGGAACATTCTATTTTACCTTTTTTTTTTTTTTTTTTTTCTTTTAACTTTCTTTTTTTCCTCATGCAGACAAGGGGAAGAACTTACTCTCATACAAAACCACACACCACATTTTCCCCTAATTTTTTTTTTTTAAAAAAAAAGTAAAAAAAAAAAGTGCATATTTACCAAACTACCCCTCCCCACTCTAAGAAGAGTGACCGTTGGACGTCGCCGCCAACTGAACTCCAGCACTACCATTCTCCTTGGTTTCGGCAGCGGCGGACTTCCACCTAAAATGACCAAAAAGCCCCTCCATTTCCTCAAGTGTCTTCCCTTGCGTCTCCGGCAAAGCAGTGTAAAAGAAAAACCAGCCGACAGAAGCCACGGCGGCGAATAAGAAGAACGCGCCACCAGTAGTAATAGCTTTAGAAAGCGACAAAAACGACATGGAAATTACTCCACTGGTCACACGATTCACCGCCACTCCCATACTCGTCCCTTGAGCGCGTAGCTTCAATGGAAAAATCTCAGAGCTATAAACCCACGTGATGGGTCCCATCCCAATCGAGAACGATGCGACGTACGTTAATACCATGGATATGCACAATACAACCGCCCACATCAATTTCTTATCCGTTTGATTTATCACTGTTAAAGCTAATCCAAGGGTCCCTAATGAAACAATCATCCCCGCCACACTCGTTAAAAGCAACGGCCGCCGTCCGATTCTGTCCAACAAAAACGTCGCTACAAGTATGAATATCGTCTTCACAAATCCTACTGCTACCGTCGCTAATAGTTTCTGATTCGCTGATGTGATTCCGGCCTTTTCGAAGATTCTTGGACTGTATAATACAACCGCGTCTATTCCGGAGGCTTGTTGGAAGAAGTGTATTCCGACGCCGGCGATTAAGATGTGGCGGACGGCGGCGGTGGGGTGGATGAGGAGTTCTTTCCATACACCTTCACCGTGTGTCGCTTTTTTTGTGACGGTGACAACGTCGTCGTTGCATTCTGGTGGAATTCCGGCTGCTTGTTTGATGTCGGCGAGACGGATGAGTGCTTCCTCTTTGGAATCGGAGGTTTTGTCGAGGACTTTCTTGGCTTCACCTAGACGTCCTTGGAGGACGAGCCAACGGGGAGATTCCGGCATGATTAAAACGATTATGGCGAGGAAAACAGAAGGGATAGCGCCGATTCCAAGCATGAATCGCCACCCCATTTTGATTGGATCTGAGACTTTGGAGAAACCGTAATTTGAGACATAGCCGAGTAAGATTCCGGAATTGATGAAAACTTCAGGGAAGGAAGTGAGAAATCCACGGGAGGAAGCAGGGGAAACCTCGGCGGTGTAAACAGGGGCAATCATTAAAGCATAGCCGACGCCGATGCCGGCAATGAAGCGGCCGAACATGAGGAAAGAGTAGTTAGTAGCGAATCCCATTAGAAGAGCTCCGGCAAAGAAGATGACAGCAGCAACGACCATGGTGTAGCGACGGCCGATCCAATCGGAAGTACGGCCAGCGGCGGCAGAGCCTATGAGAGAGTAGAGATTGAGTATTCCGACGAGGATTTCTATTTTGGTGTCGGAGAGTTTGAAGTCTTCTTTGATGAAAATGGCGGCGCCGCTCATAACACCGATATCTGGAAAAAAACAAAGGGAAGATTATAAGGAAAAAGAAGAAGAAAAATGAAGAATGAAGAAAGAAGGGAAGAGAAAAACCATAGCCGAGAAGAACAGAGGTCATGGAAGCCAAAGCAGCACAAGTGAGAGCAAAATTGTTTCTCTTTTTCTTCTTGGGAGGGTCGAAATCGGAGAGAGTTTTGTGGGTTTGATCAATAACAGAGGGAGCTGCCATTTTTGGGTCAGTTGCCATTGTTAAACTGGTTAGAGAATTAAAGAAGAAGAAGAAAGAAGAAGAAGAATGGCAAAATGGAAGCAAAATGAGGAGTCTTTATATAGAGGAATTTACAACTTGGAGAGAGCTTCTCCATGTGAAGAGATTGTTTTTTGTTTATTTGTTTAATGGATAACAAAGAATATGCCTAATATTCATTTATGTTCACATCTTTTTTTTTAATTGTCAATTATTTAGGTTTATTATTTACTCTATTAATTTTTAGGACTATAGGATATAGAGGATATATAGAAAAAAAAAATGCTAATATTCCATTCATAATTATTTTAAATTTATCAATAGACATAATGCTAATAAGTCGAAGTAAGTATGTAACAAAAACATTGAGGTTAAAAGTGTAAATCTTGAAATCTATAAACAAAATTTAAAAATTAAGTATAAACATTTTGAAACTTAGAAACTAATTGAAATTAAACTCAAAATTTAAAGATCAAAAAGATTTCTAACTCAAAATTTAAAGACCAAAAAGTTTTCTTTCCCTAAAAATTTGTGTAAACTGAATGGAATTAATTTAAAAGTTTAATTGACATAAACTAAATCTAACAAAACATAATGGATAAGACATTAATGGCTATTTCAAATGTCTGATTACAAAGACATGGCTTCTTAACAAATTAAAAGGAATTTAATTTAGAAAATTATAGATTGTTGCCTGACAAATTATGATTGAACAATTAAATGAGATGCATCAAAATACATGACCTAAAATACAATATATATATATATATATTACCTACTTAAGTACATCCTAAGATACCATAGGTCTAGGGACTCGAGACTCCCTCAATCTCTTTATATTATATAAAACAAAGTTATTTTAATTATTAAAATGACTATTGAGTGATAGGGAACTAAGCCCTCTTAATAAAAGTTATAGATTCGACACTAATAAGAACACAAAAATGTGTAGCCTAGAACCTAAGTATTGTTAGTAATTCTTGTGGTGTATTTTTCTCTCATTTTTGGTATGTTGTATTAATACCTCTTAATTAATTTTGAAATAATTAAAAGAATTATAATTAATTAAATTTTATTGTTGTTCATTACTATTAAAATTAAATTACAAGTACTTTTGGAACTTTTTGTTATAAAGTGTAAATATTTTTAAATATTTTTTATATTTAAAGCAAAATCCTAAATTTAATGTGAATTAGATAAAATGAGATTTTTATTATTGAAAATCATAATTATTAGATATAATTATTTTTAAAAAAATCTTATCATTAATGCAAAAAAAAAAAGAAAAAAAAAGTGATTTTTTAAAGTTGCAAGAGTACAAAGCAATTTTAGAAATTTTGCTAAAGTCTAAATATTTTTTAGATTTTTCTAGTTTTAAAAATATATTATCATTTAACGTGTGAATAAAAAAAACTTGGGAAAATTTTTATTTAGTGATATAAATGTGAAATTATCTTTATGATATGAGGTCAATTGATTTTTATAATGTGCGATTTTTAATATGCATACCCCTTTAGATAGTACCTCTTTTGACTTCATCATTCTTGATGAGATCACAATTTTTATACTCCACCGGATACTCATCTAGATTTTATGGGCGCGGATACCATATTTAATAACATAGGATTCCATCACAAAACCATCATAGTAGTCCATCTATCTTATGAAAAGTTTGGGTCTCTTGATTTTTTCAATATAGGATCTTGATATTCAAAAAATTCGATGACCTAAAAAATTTGATCAACCCAACTCACCTTGTATAGTTTGGGATGGGTTATCGACTTATTTGGGTTGGGTTCGATTTAAAAAATAAAATTTTATGGGTTGGATTGGTTCATGATTTAATCTAAAATAACCCAATCCAATCCGAATTAACTCAAAATTATATTAGTTTTAAAAAGAATATATTTTTTTACTTATGATACAATTAAATATACATATATTTATTTTAATATTTTATTTAATATCATTATTTTTTGGATAATTTATTCTCTAACTCCTAAAAACAATTTTTTTAGCACTTTGGAAATAATTTCCATACTACAAAATGAGATTGAGTTGTTAATTTTAATTCAATATACGAAAATTAAATAAATTACCCGAATAATCCGAACCAACCAAACCTAAATGTTTTATGGTTGGATTGGGTTGAGTTCATCATTAATAAGGATTATTTAGGTTGAAAAAATTTACAACCCGAACAATTGAATTGATTCTAAAAAGTGTTTCAACTCAACCCAGCCAACAAACACCCTTATGAGATAGTACAAAATATGTTCGTTATTTTTTCCAAATACAGTTTGTTTTTTCCAACTACTCAAACGCAAAAAATAAAAATTACTTTTCTAATTCTTGAATTTTCTATTTATCATTCAAATGTCTATTAAAATTTGATTAAAAAACCAATGTATTATTAAGGCCTCGTTTGGTAACCATTTTGTTTTTGAAAATTAAGTTTATGTACACTACTCTCACCTCTAAATTTCTTTATTTGTTATCTACTTTTCACCCATAGTTTAAAAAACCAAGCCAAATTTTGAGAATTAAAAAAAATTAGCTTCCAAGAAGTTTTTTTTTTTTTTTTTTGAATTTGATTAAGAATTCAACCATTATATTTAAGAAAGATGCAAATCATGGTAAAAAATATGAATAATATCGGTTTAATTTTCAAAAATAAAAACAAAATAATTACTAAACCGAATCTAAATTATTGCTTCAATTATTAACCTATTTAAATTGGACATGTTATCACTAAAAATATATTTGTTGTCGGATAACGTCAAATTTAGTAATAGGATGTAGTTGGGATAGTTTTGGTTTTTTAAGTTGAAGAAATTTACAACTGTTTCAAACAATTAATTGTTTGAATCTAATAGATACCTCAATTAATTTAATTCATAAGCGTCAATTGCAAGTTTGTCCCACTGACAATGTGTCATGTCGTAAATTTATTTAAAAGAAGTTGATTTCTTTTAAATTTTTTTTCTATCATGTAAGAAAATGAAGAGCATAGAATTAGGCATAACCAAAAGTGAATTGGATGCTTGACTTGTCTGACGTTTATATATGACGCTTGTTTCTTTTCATTTATATCAAATTAAGCAATATTTTGATAGTAAACCATTTTACGAACGAGAGGTTTGAGTTTTGTTTTCAATTTGATTTATGAATTTTAAGATTTACACTCTTAACCTTTATTTTCACTACACTCACTTTTCGTTTTTAGAATTAATATCTATTAACTAATCTAAAAGAATCAAAAGAATTATATAATTAATTAAGTTTTAGTATTTTTCATCACTATTAAAATTAAATTTATAATATCATTTAGAAATAATTGTAAGTTAATTAATAGACACTAACCCTAATGACAGAAAGTGAGTATGTAATGAAAAAATTGAGATTTAAAGTATAAATCTTAAAATTTAGAAATCTAACTGAAACAAAACTTAAATTTTAATAGTTAAATTGTAATATTTTGAAATTTATAAACTAAAATGAAAATCAAACTCAAAATTTAAAGACTAAATGCAAGAATATAATGTAATATAAACTGAAAGGTATCAATTACTAATTAAGTTTGATCTTAAAAGATGTACAATTTCTTAAAAAATTTAAAGGAACTACATCTATAATTTAATCTAGAAAATAATATGAAAAGTGCAAGGGTAATTATGGAATTAAATGCTTTTTTAATGTACGATAGTGATTAGTGTACATAAAGAAAAGTAATAAGATAAAATTTTTACTAATTCTCATGTTTTCATGTTGGTTGATTCTCTAAATTTGGGTCCGGTCAACTCAAACATTTTTACTTCTCCTTAGATCTGAGTGTTAAAAATTAATTTTATAAATACTAATATTATAGACAATCACGATTTTCAAATATAAAAAAATAAATTAAAATATTTATAAATATAGTAAAATTTTACTGTCTATCTATGATAGATTACGATAGACTATTGTTTATGCTATCATGATATAGGTAAACATAGTAATAGTCTATTTCGATCTATCACAGTTATATTATGATATTTTACTATTATTTGTAAACATTTTCAATAATTTTATCATTTAAAATAATTTTCTTCTTATTATATATATTATATATTTTTTAAAAAAAATCAAAGTTTGTCCTAAACTTATAAGTTTATATTAATTTAGATTTTTTATTTTTTATTTTTTTTTACCATGGGGATAATTTTCGTTAATTCATCAACTAATTTTAATAGAAAACAATGTGAGAATTTTCATAAGGTCAATAATTTCAACCGAACAAAATTTTATTAAAAATATAAAGTTTCACCGGTAGTGCATAATTAACCATCAAATAATTTTTGCAAAAATTATAAATTTAAAATATATACAATGCATGTTTTTCTACCGTTTCATCAATTTTAGGTCATACATATTTTTCTAGAATTAATTGAACGCATATTAAAAAAAATGATATCTAGAGCGATAAGTAACAATTTATTAGAAAGTTAAAATTGCAATCGTTTTCAAAGTTTAGAGTTAAGATTAAAATATTTATCTAAGTTGGAGGTTCAATTTGATGAAATAATTGAATCATTTTTAATTAAAATTGATATAATTTTACAAGTTTAGTGGTCAAAAGTACACGGATTACTGGATAGGTAAGAATAGGGATAGCTTTTGAACCAATTTGAATTTTTAAGTTGGTAGATTTCTCAACTCGAACAATACAATTGGTGAGGACAACTCAACCTAACTCAACTCTTATATTATTAAATTGGGTTAGATTCATCATTTTTCTCTAGACATTTTATACATTAACTAAATATGAATCATAACTTATTTTTATAATATTTATAATAAAAGCCTTAGCTTATGTTTCTTTTGCTCTTTTTAGCAATAACAAAAAAAAAAAAAAAAATCTTCTTTTTAAGTATAATGGAAAAAGAAAATTAAACAATAAAAAAATACTAAAAAATATTTAAAAAAACTTATCACGTATAAAATATGTTTGGACAAGCTCATCTTATTCTTAATTGTCTCCACATGAAGACATTTGACGATCACAAGGTTTTTGTTTTTTTATGTAATTTTATATTCATTACTGGGATACCCAAAAACATAATTATATATATTTTTCCCCTAATAAATTGGCTTCATTGAACTACTTAACTCGAATCTTTATTTATTTATTGTTGTTTTGGGACACAAAAACTCATAGAAGTATGTAGTTTTTTCCCCCTATTATAATATCAACTATATAATCCCAAAATTTTTGTCAGTTCACTTCTGTTAACATTAAATTAATACATTTTTTTTTTTGTTACAAAATGATAATAAAAAGAATTTTTTTAACTATGGAAAATGCTAATAAACAAGAAAGAGGCAAACGTACTCTTACTGAAAAGACAAATATTGATTCAGATTTGTATGTAGTCAAAGTTGTAGTTCTTCTACCTTAAAGTTTCTTAATCATAATTTTATTTAGTTTCCATACTTATAATTTTCTCATAATGATTTGAACTCGATTTGGAATAGATTAAGTGTCAACGTTTAGAATGTGTGTTAAGAAAATGGTGATAAAAGTTTTTTTTTAACCTATCATTTTGCTACCATTATACTATTTATAGTTTAGTGATTAACATAGCCAACTCTCTCTACCTTTGATATTTACAATAACTCCACCTACATACTAACTCTAGCAACAAACATGGTCAATGACTACCGCTGTCTCACTTCGATGACAATCATCATCGACCAAAATTTTGATGATCAACTCTAGCAACTATCTCACACTACAATAAATAACATATAGCTAATAAAAAAAACTATAATAAACATTTTATAGCTTTTTTCGAAGGTTTTGACAACTCATGTTATTAAAAATGTAGGATTATTTATAACCTTTTTTGTTAGCTACGTTGAATGCTATGAAAAACTTTTAAAATATAGCATATTTACATAGCTAATAAAGGGAGCTATTATAACTTTATAATAGCATTTTCATGAAGCTATTATAATTTTTTAGATGCCTTTTGTATACATTATTATGGGATTTTTATAGCTTTTTTTTACGTTATTGAAAGTTTTTATAGTTTTTTCTTGCCAATTATATATTACCAATTATCATTAGAGCCATGTTTAGCCATTAATTTTTTTTTTTAGCATTGCAATAAACCATTTCATTATTTTTTTTTCAACAAAATCTAAATGATAGCTACAAATATACATGAATTATATATAAAATATCAAGGCACTTAAAATATCACAAGTCCCACCTCATAATTAAAATTTTGTAATTCATTACCTAACACATTTAAGTAGAGTATAATACAATGAAACGAAGTCATAAAGTAAATTCCTACAAAATAGGTAGACAAAATACAAGATTTTCTAAGTTTCGAAATTAAAGTAGTGAATACAAAATTCAAGGGCCAATTGAGTCATCATGTTCATCCATACGCAAAGCCTCATTCCATCCACCTACAAAAATAATTACAATATATACCATACAAAAAAATCATGAATTCCTTCAAAACTTATTGAATTAAAATGTTAAAAAAGATCAAAGCTATCTAAACCATGAATCAAAACTTCTTTATAGCAGATAGCAATGTATATGAATCAAAATCAAAATCATCAACACCAAAAGAGAACCTACTCATGCATTAAAAATAGAGCACCTAATTATGCATCTATGATAAGGCTATTAGAATACAAATAAAATGAAATGAAAACTTATGTTAGCATTCACGGGTTGAATACCTTAAATTTACCCCCCCTATCAAAATGAAAGCACAACTGGACTAGAAAAAACCATGACCATATATAACTTTGTCCATGATTTAAATTAGTATATTATACTGAGGCTATCATCTTACCTTGAAATTGGTTTCTTCCACAGAAGATTAAGTTTGAATACATTGAAAAACATAACTTGGCATGAATAGGTATCCTTCCACTGCAATCTAACTCATTCCTCATCCAATTAAATCACCTAACTATGGTAATCAAATCATCTAAAAACAGAAATCAACAGTGCTAAAATTAGTAGTAATCTAGGGCAAAAATCAAGCAAATCAAAACTTCAAGAAAACAGTAGATTCTCAAAGATTATCAAGCACAATCAATCACAAAAATTAAGCTTTCTAATAGAAACAATTCAATTGAAAACTAACCATTAAAATTGCAATCTAGCAACACATTAATAAATACCTAAATTCAAGGATGAGTTCTTTCCAAATCAACCTTACTAACTTTCCTTTTACACGAACTTTGCCATTGTAAACAATAATTTTGTGCTAAGTGTGAATATAATGTGAAATTTGGATTTTATAAATGATTAGTTTAAACATGTAAAAAAACTTTTTGTTCCTGAACTTCCCTATCAATTCTCTAAAGGATGAGTTTAAATATACAAAAATTGCTTGTAGTATAAGCTGTTGGAAATGGAGCAGTTTGGACTCATCCACAGATCAACGACAGAATAAAATGTAGAAGTTAAAAGAATTTAAAATATCAAATTGCATAAGAATTGGCTTTCGTATTGAATTTCATATTGAAACTTTGTATTAATCACAATTAACCAAGTCTAGTTTAGTATGTAAGATCTCATCAATGATGAATACTTAATCAATCACAGGGAGTAGTTTGGAGGTGCAGTTGTCGGAGTTCTTAGATAGTGAGGGAAGTTGGAGATGACCTACAGTGTCTTGGAAGTTGCTTGAGATCTGGGGTCTTATTCAGGTAGTGAGGTCTAGGGTGATGGGGGAGGATCATTGGGTTTGGGAGTTGGGTGCTAGTGGGCGGTTTTCTATCGGTATTGCATGGGAGAGTTTGTGTCCTCGTTGTCCTAGGGTGTCTTGGGCTAGTATTTTGGGGGCGGGAGATGGTATTCCACGCCACTCCTTCTGTGCTGGTTAGCTGTGAGGGACATGTTGGATATGCGGGATTGGATGTGGCGCTGTCTCTTATACACATCTAGATGTGTATAAGAGACAGCATGGAAGTCGACCGAGGTCGGTGTCTGCTTTGTTTCACCTTATGGTCTCTACGGTTCGTGCTCGAGCTGCTTCCTGGCGGGTCTGTCTCTTATACACATCTAGATGTGTATAAGAGACAGGTGTATTCTAGTGTGCTTCCATCTACTACATCTGGCAGGAGCGTAATCGGCAGTTGCATAGAGGTCGTCCGAGGTCGGTGTCTGCTTTGTTACACCTTATGGTCTCTATGATTCGTGCTCGAGCTGCTTCCTGGCGGGTTGATCTTCTTGGTCTTATCTAGCGTGTTTACGATTGCTTTTTTTCTTTTTGAACTTGTTGTTGCTCTCTGTTTTGCTATTGTCCCTAGTTGTGGGGTTTTGGTTTCTCTTCTCTGGCTTTCTCCCTGGTGTTTTGGGATTTTTTTTGTTCGCTTTTTTGCATTTTATTGTCCTGTCTTTACTTGTGCTTTGTTGCTTTGATGTCCTATCCTGGGTCGTGGGATCCTCCTTGTTGTTGTATAATAATATCATCTATTCTAAAAAAATAAAATAAAAATAAGCCCTCCAACTATGCTTTTCCCTTGATAGGTACGAAAAGAATTTCCTAAGAATATTAAATACACAATGACAGGTTATCATTCCAAAGTTCAAGTATTTTCACTAATGTCTCTCTTTTTATATTCAATATTATTTCACAACTAAAGCATATTAGTTGTTGAAGACTCTAAACAGATGCAACCATATAACACTACAAAGATTTATAGCTGAATTGTCTATAGTGTTTTTCTTGTTCTCTTTACGTATTGTAGGAATATAAACATGTCAATTGAGAACACACTGAATTGGCTATTAAATGATGAAATTTACTAACAACACTTAGTATCGTTTCAATTAAGATTTTACTTTTCATTCTCTTCATATCCAAATAAGCTATAAAATAAATATGGCGACTATAACACCAATACATTAGAGCACAATCATTAGACCAAACTGGTAGAACGTTGTTTCTACAAAAAGTGAAGAGCACATCCATTAGAGCACAATCGATTATCAAGAAAATTAGAAAAGGAAGATCACTCGAGAGAGAACAATCAATAGAAAGAGATGCTGAAAACAAACAACAATGGTTTTAGTGGTTCATCATCTTAGTAAAGGGTTTATGGCTTCCAATCAATAAGGATCTTGAAGACTCAAAAAATTGCATCAAAGACGGTCAAATATAAGAAAATAACTAAAACTAAACCTTAATCAATGCAAAAAACAAGATATTTAAAAATTGGATGGCTCCTCCAAACACCACTATAGGGAGATCAAAACCTGTTTGATGGCTCCTCCAAACTGTGATGCAAAACTTTGAGAGAAATAAAATATTTAAAAATCAAAATGTTCATGATTCTTGTAATGGACTAACATTTCATTTTGACTTTTCTTTCTTCTTAAAATTGTATTTTTTTTTTTTTGGTTAGAATATCTAGTTATAGTATCTTAAATCTTAAGATCAGTGATGTTAGCTGCCAATATGTTTTATGAAAGTTTGGAGTAAAATTACCTTTTGTTATTCCAAGATGGCCATTTGGCCAAGTCGAAGGATAAACCCAAGATTCCCATGCCCTTCCTATGATTTGATTTCATTTTTGCATGTTAAAATGAGGAAGATTTTCAAGAAGGATTACAATGAACTGTTGCTACAATGTGGCGCCACACCCTCTTTTGATTCGATAGAAGTTTGTTCATAGTTGGACTTAATGGATCTCTTAACGAAGAGCATCCATGAGCGCGTTTAAATCTTTCCAATTTCATTGTGACCGAAATACAACACATACATTCTCACAGAAAGTTATGCAATTTAACACTAATTAATGACATGCTTTGATAAATAAAATACAAGGGATTGAATTCACATACCAGTTGAAGACTCTCTTCAATTTCAAACTCAACGTAGGGGAAGAACCTCTACGTTCTCTATCACACAACAAAACAGTCAGCTACGGCAACACGATCGTCTACACGAACAAGCACGAGCAAGCAAGAGCGAGAACGACACCAACACTTGGAGCCCTTGGTATTCTCGAAGTGAGAATCCAAAATGTGGTCTTTGGTGAATTTGGTAAAGGTCGGAGGAACGGGCTGATCGTGTAGACGATAAGCAAGTGGAAGAGAAAGCTATCGTATAGCGGGGATGCTTATCGTTTAGATAATACACGATCGTGTAGGTTTTACTAAGTGATCGCTAGTAATAGGTAAACAATCGTTTAGAAAACGTGGCATGCTAGGCAATCGTTTAGGAAAGCTAAGCGATCGTTTAGAAAAAGGCGTGCGATCGTTTAGTCACTGCCGGGTATGCGATCGTTTAAGCGATGAAGCTCTATCGTATAGGCTCTTAGCTAAGCGATCAAGACGTTTCACACCGTTTGCGATTTTTTTCGAACTCTTTGCAAAATGAAACAAATTTTCATTTTATTCTTCGGTTACAATAACCGAATACTGAATTTCCCATTAACGCACGATCGAGGAGAATATTTCGGCCAATTATCATATAATTAATCAATTTAATTAATAAATGAATATAATTACATTATATTCTTACCCTATAGTTTGATATCATATATTTACTATAGTAATTTCTCCTCCACTTGATATAAATCATATTTATATCTAATTTCCTCCAAAATAATGTATCTCATACATTTAGCTAATTATATCATATATAATCGATTTCTCTCTTGTCAATTTGAACATTTCAAACTGACCCAAAAACTGATTCTCGATTTTATCCAAGCTACCTAGGGGACCTGATGGACCTGTGACTCGAAGCTCCAACGGTACGTGAATAGCTGGCTAAACTCTTTAGCTACGAGATCCACCATCTGTTAACTGTCAGACATTCCACTAAAGACAACAGCTGAACTCTTCTTACCACAGATATATTTTTGTGTCCATTGGATATAAACAATCATGAGTACGATGATCCTTCACAGATGCTTGTAAGTACAGCTAGGCCAATTTACCATTTTGCCTCTGTAGTTACATCTCTCTCCTTAAGTACCACTGATTCCTCTAATGAACAATACAACATAGTCCAACTATGTGTGAACACCTCTCGGGCCAAGAGAAGGTGTGTGACGCCACATCATTCAAGCCCTGGAATTAGCCCTTAAGGGAGCTATCTATCTACTTGCCCCTGCCTCGGGGAAGGAGTAAATTCCATCTTGTGTAGCTGAGTTCCCAACTCCCAAATTAGATGAATCCCCAAAATGGTAGGTTTGAATCGACGACCTGGCCACTCGCACCCATACAAATCAAAGAACCGCCCTCAATGGCAGGAGTTCCCAACTCATTCAGGATTGAGGTCATGTTACCTATGGTCATCCTAGTGAAGTGAAGTCTCTGTCATGAATGGTGTTATATAACGAGACGTTAACACTTTATGGTCAGGTCTTATACAAACTCTTTGTATAGGACGCCACCGCTTGCATGTCTCCTACATGAATGATCAGGATCAGACCATCTGTGATAAGTCACAACACTTGTGATCATTCCACAAAGCGGGTCGCCTCCGTAGCGTTACCAGGATAAGGTTTCCCTCTTATATCCACATACTACAGACCATTTTGGTTATTACTTAAGACATGATCCACTTATATGTCACCACATACATGCTTAAGTTACATATAGATAACCAGGGATTTTATGTTGATTGGTTTGTGGTGAAACAAATAAAACATACAACTGACCAAAATCAAGATGTGAAGTAAATATCATATATTATACAACACAAACGTTCGTACAAACTGTTTACAAACTACAGGACACGAGACTTTAGGGCATCAATCCCAACAGGACTATGATTTATTGTTCATTAGAGGGATCAATAGTACTTAAGGAGTTAGATGTAATTATAGGGGTAAAATGGTAATTTTGACCCAACTGTACTTACGAGCAATTTGTGAAGGGTCATTGCATTGTTGACTGGTTATATCCAATGGACATAGAAATATATTTGTAGTGCGCAGAGTGCAGCTATCGATCTTTAGTAGAGTGTCTGATAGTTAATGAATGTTGAATAATTTAATTAAAGAGTTTAATTAATTATTCAAGTACCATCAAAGCTTCAATCTATATGTCCATGAGTTCCTCTTTGTAACTCAACAGGGATTAAATGAGAATCAATTTTGGATTAATTTGAATTGTTCAAATTAATTGAGGGAATTAATTATATGTGATATAATTAATTTAATTTAATTATATATGATATAATTACTATAATGTATATAATACATTAGACTAAAAAGTTTATTTGAGAGGAAATACATATTTGAATATGATTCAAATATTAATCGTCTAAATTTGATTCATATAATTAAACTTAATATAAATGGGATTTATATTAAATACCATTAATGAGAGAAGTAAAACTATAGTTATATTGTATGTGATATAATGTTAAACCATAGGTTGTATGTTTTATATCATGTAACCTATAGTTATATATATATAGTAGTGTTTAAATTAAATTAATTTAATTTTAATTTTTGAATTAGTGGGAGGAAAATAACTTTCCTCTCCTAATTTCTCTCAACTCATTACGTGTGAGGGAGGTGGTTGTGAAAATGGAGTCTTCTTCACAAAATTGAATGGCTAGAGAGAGAATACAATCTCTCTACAAGAAATCTCCAAAATAAGAATAGACCTTCCCTCCCTTCTCCTCTCAATTTTCCTATTTTCCAAAGTTCTAAGAGCCCACAACTCAGTGATTCTCATCCCATTAGAGAATACAAGAGACTCTTTTCATGGTGGTGACTATTTGGATCGAGTTTGTTCGTGATAGATCCAAAGAAGGGAAATTGTGAAGAAGGTTTCTTCAAGGGTAAGTCTTCTCTCACCCTAATTCTTTTTTCTTTTGTTTTTCAGCATGCTGTATTTTGTCATTAAATGCATATTATTATGTACTTTTTCTGTAAAATTTTTGAATCTGCAAAATTTGGGATTTAGGTCCGATCCCTGTTTTCGCTCAAGGACCTTCACCGGTTCTTTAAATTTCCAAAGTCTCTTCCCAAACTTAATTCTCCTTTCAATTCCCTTCTTCTCTCTAAAAATCACAGTGCCCATAAAACTCCTATGATTCTCATCCTAGAGAATACAAAGAAAATCATAGGGGCAAAATGGTAATTTGGCCTAGCTGTACTTACGAGCAATTTGTGAAGGGTCATCGTACTATTGATTGATTATATTCAATGGATACAAAAATATATCTGCAGTGCGAAGAGTGTAGTTGTCGGTCTTTAGTGGAGTGCCCGACAGTTAACAAATGGTAGATAATGTAATTAAAGAGTTTAATTAATTATTCACGTACCGTTGGAGCTTTAAGCTACAGGTCCATAAGATCTCCTTGGTAACTCAAAAGGATTTAGTTGAGAATCAGTTTTTGGGTTAATTTGAAATGTTCAAATTAATAAGAGGGAATTTAATTATATATGATATAATTAAATTGATTCAATTATATATGATATAATTGACATAATGTATTTGATACATTATAGTTTAATTGGAGGAATAAATATTTGAATGTGATTCAAATATATTTCTATGAATGAGATTCATAGATGTTAAATTTAATATAAATATGCTTTATATTAAATGTCATAAAATAAAGAAAAAAAACTATAGTTTATATTGTATATGATGCAATATTAAAACTATAGATTATAAATATAATATGATAAGTTTGTTATCATATTTATTTATATTATTAATTATTTGATAATTGATCCATTTTTCTCTCTAACCCCCTTAGTGGGAGGTTAGTTTGTTTTTTTTTAATGGTAAATGGAATAAATAAAATAAGATTTTATTATTCCAAATTAGAGTTACACGATTTGTGGAGATTCTATACGATACACTGAGAGAGCCTATACGATAGTCTCATCGCCTAAACATTGAAGTAATTCTCTATGCGATAGTATGTGTTCTTCCTCGATTGTCTTCCTCCTCCAATCTCACAAACTCCCTCGTAACCAAAATAGCCAGAGCCCACCACTCCTGGGTTTTCACCCCGAGAATACCAAGGTCACCAAGTGGTAATGTCCTTCATTTTTTGTTTGAGTTTTGCTGTTGTTCGAGGGGTTCATGATTGTTCGAAGTGTTCATGATAGTACGAGGGATTTACTTGAAGAAGAGTTCTTCAAAGGTATAATCTCTAAACCCTTTTTTAATTGTTCAATAGCATGCTGTAATTTTTGTTGAAATGCATAATTTGAATGTTTTACTTAAACGTTTGTTTTCAATCAAAATGGGATTTGGATGATCCGCTTCCGCTCATGGTTCTCTGTAAAACGAGTTGCTTCAATCATTTAGGGAGTAAACCCAGGGGGTAAGTAGACATCTCTTCTAACGTCTGATTCATACCAAATTCAACTTATGATGAAGTTCCGACAACATTTTTTCCTTTTCTAAGGGTGAGTAATTCTAAGATCTTTGTCAAGTGTTCCTTCAATTGTTCTACATCTTGATGCACTGCTTAAACCTGTTCATTAACTTGATCATCTATTATTTTTGCCTTTCTTCTTGTCCAATAAGGATAATGAGAAGGTGAAATTCGAGCTATTTTTGTAAACTTTGAACCTTTTCTTATTTACAAAAGAAATAAATAATGATTTGATTAGCCAAAGACAGGGGAAAAAAAAAAAGAGGAGAAAGTACTTTCATTTAGAAAAAAAAATTAATGCAAAATGAAAGACATCAAGGATTGACTCCAATTCTAATGCGAAAGTCCTACGAAAGTATGATGCAAAATACATACCCAAAACTAATGACTCTAAACTCTAGTGGTAGCACCTAAAGCATCCAAGATATTGCCCTATGATCCCTAGAAAATGAGACAACTCTTTGTTGTTGGGCCGCGTGGGTATAATGCCTTGTCTGAGGGTCGTAGCCTGTGCTGAGGACCGATCTGCCATCTTTGCCATCTATCATAACTTCTCAGCTCGTTGCTCTATCTTCCCTTTGATGTTGTCATAACTGCACCTCAATATGCTATACTCATCCCTCCATATCGCAAAATCTGCCAACATTTGTTGATACTTTTTCTTCAACTAAATATAGTCGTCGGGTACCACCTCTCGCACATTGCGGCATATCAACAATTGGTGTTTAAAGTTTGTAACAGCTTCTTGAAGAAGTACGTTTGTACATTCTGCATTGGTGAGTTGGGATTTTTACTCTTTGGCTGAATTCTATAAATTCTCAATCTCTGCAACGATTCTTTGGGATGATATGACTTACTCATCTAAGGTGCTTTGCAACTTCGCAGCAACCTTATTCATCTTCTCTAACTCTCGTTTTAATTCTTTGATGTACTCTTTTTGTGTTTCTACCTCATTGTGCAAGGAAGCATTATCTCTTAGTAATCTCTTGTTCTTCTTTTTCATTTGAATCACTTCGACATTCAAAGGATCTCTTTCCTTTTTCAACTTTGGTTGCATTTGAAGACATCGTTTTGCCTATTCTAATTGTCTCTAGGCGCTTGTAGCTTGTGGGACCCATCTTTTAACATCTCTCAACCCTTCATTTTCTGTTGCTAAGACCTGATTCATCTTCTTTAACCGCTTCAAATCCTTTTCTCGATCGTCATGACCTATCGTAAGAATTATGCTCGGATCCAATGACTATGGTATAATAGAAATTTCAATCCTACTCCTGGATGCCTTCCAATTTTCGTATAGACTTGTAGTTCCCTCGCAATGTTGCAGACTCTTCATTCTTCTAACAATTTTCCATGCTTCAACTGCTTCTTGCACCTTGGCAACTGTCGCGTCGGCCTTGTACGAGAAGTCCCAATTTTCCAACCCATAGACCACTGGTGCAAATTGCTTTGACCATGCTTGGTGCAATACCAATAAAGGAGAGTAAATGATCCCTCCCCATAAACCTAATAACTGAAAAAATGGTAGTTGTCCACATCAGTACATCAAAGGGCTCATGGGACCTAGGGTGCTTTCTATACGACTTCTTCCAACATCATATAACCTAGGAATTACATCCAAGCTGCAAGATCTAGAGTAGTTGGATTCCAAACGCATCATTGAAGTCTCTAATGATGTTCCTCATATTGTTCCAAGGACTGCTAAATTTTATTCGAGAATACTCGAACTCAACTGGATACTTTAAGTGACTAAAAATCCATATAAAAAGCCTTGGAGCACAACCGAAGAACTTTCCTTTACCTTAAACTCGACAATAACTCAATGATCTAAAGGTTTATGCCAGGATTGGGATGACAGGATTTACTCCTCGTTCTATTTCAACAAAAAGTTTAACAACTTATGCTTCTACATACCCCTTGATTCTTGGAAAGATGACCGTACCCTAAATACATAGTACCACAAGAGACAAACCTTTCCGCTGTGGCAAACTCCTGCGTGTAAGACTGATTAAGTAGTCGATGGGGATACAATTTCTTCCCTCTTTGGCCTTCATATGCTATTTTATTTCAGATGCATGAACGTCACCCCGAAACTTGGATAATGACCTTTGTAAAGTCAACTTTCGGTCATACACGTATGCCTTAATTCTGGTGCAAGGTGATATGTTGATCAAAGCTTGATATTCTTCCATAGTAGAAGTTAAATCAAACATGTTAAACTTGAAACACTTCAATATAAGATCCCAGAAGTGTAGCAAAGCTTGTAATGCTGACATATTAATGCTTGCATACATGAGATCAACTATGTTTCCATATACTTTTGCAAACTCCACTCTGTGCTCCGACCATAGGTTTTCCCATAAAACCTTCAAATCTTCTAGGGTTTTATTGTTAAGCTCTATCCGACATGTTTGCGAAAGTGGAACTTCCATCTTATTGGGCCAAATCGTCTTTGATTCTAGCTGAAGTTGCTTTGACCACTGGGATATGTCTTCCCATGAGTCTTCATTAAGGATAATTTGGGCAAATACCCCGGGTGCCTGAGTGTCTACCATCCTCGGACTAAGTGTAAATACAGATGAGTCTTGATGTAAATGCATGATGTGAGAAAGAAACAAACAAATAATGTGAAGGTTCTAACAATCTAGTGAGGTTGATATTAACACCCTAGTTGACACAGGTCCCCAAAATGGTGTATAGTCACACTTGATCACACAACTAAATTGAGCGAGAATTTTTCGTGTGCCTGCACAGAAGCATAGGCTCCTCGAAGGTCAATACTACTTTGGTCTCAATTCTAAACTTCATAGGTACAACCCGGGTAGGGGGCTTGTGATAGTGTGTGAAGTAAACTAATAAAACAAGAATAAAAGTTTCAAGCAAAGTGCGGTTTGCTCTAAAGTCCTTTAGGAAAAAGGTCTTCAAATTAGTCCAAGTTATGCACAACATAACAACCAAGTTGAGTGAGAATTTTTTATGTACCTGCAAGGGAGCATAAGCTCCTCGAAGGTCAACACTACTTTGTCCTCGATTCTAATTCTAGTAGGTAAAGCCCAGGTAGGAGGCTTATGAATGTGTGTGAAAAAATAAAATAAACAAGAAATACACACAATAAATTAAAATAAAATTAAAGATTAAATCAATTAAAGATAAAGAAAAAAAGAAAAAAGAAAAAAGAAAAAAGAAAAAAGAAAAAAGAAAAAGGCCAAACTCTCGAGGTGAAATCTCAAGTCCCTAGTAGAGTCGCCAAGTTGTCGCCACATGCTCGAGACAATATGGAGCGACCGACGTCCTCGTAAAGGATTAATTTTAAAATAAAATTTTAAAAAAAAAGTCATCAGCAATCATTTTTAGGGTGTGATTGGGCACTAAAATAAAAATAAATAAATAATAATAATAATAACAACAATAAAAATGGTCTACGAAAATTAGAATCAAGTTCAAGAGTCGTTTGTGCATGGGGAAGGTGTTAGCGCCCCACAACACTCGTTTAAAAACTGTGGTCAAAATTAAAATCTAGTATCAAAGATTATTTTTTTGAAGAAATTCATCTGAAAGAAAAAAAATTTAAACAAATGTCTTATTTTGCCCCTTATTACTCCAATATTTGAAATAATGGTTGTTCGCACGAGGTTTTCGGATAAACTTATTTCGTGGAATTTGAACTTTATATTTGTATCAATTTCAGTATAGCAAGTACACTCTCTAACACAATAATTATTTGATGCATTTAAAATAAAATTTAATAGTTAAACTGGTTGATGTTCTTGGATGATCGGTCTTTAGGCTTGTTGACTTTCTTAAATGATCGACTTTTGGGCTTGTTGATTTTCTTGGATGGTCGGCCCTTGGACTTATTGATCTTCTTGGATAATCGACCTTTGGGCTTGTTGATTTTCTTGGATGATTGGCCTTTGGGCTTATTGATTTTCTTAAATGATCGACCTTTGAGCTTGATGATCTTCTTGGAGGATTAATGTTCGCATGAGGCTTCCGGAGAAACTTGTTTCATGGAGTTGAACTTGAGTTGGTTTTAATGTTGATGTTGATTTGATGCGATGTGGTTCGATCTCTAGTTTTTTATCCTCTAATTCTCTCTCGATTGAATGCGTACGCTTGATGTATAGAAACAGAGCGTGTAGATATTCTTGAGCTTGGAATCTTGGAAGAATGCTTGTATCTTCAAAGAACACTCCAACCTTCATAGGGTTGACAACAGGGTCAGGTCGGGGTAGGGGAGGGTTCCCCGTCCCGTCCCCGTTGGGGAAACGGGTCCCCGCGGGGACTCATTCCCCATTTCCCTTTTTGTTTCCCATAGAGACTTTTTATTTTTTTCCCTAAAATTCTATTTGGTTTGGGCTTGGACACTTTAGTTGGATTTAGATTGGGCTAAATTAAAAACTAGGCTAAATGTAAAAAATTAAATACCCAATATATAGAGAGAGAGAAAAAAAATTATTTAAAAATCTAATTATGTATATAGAAAAAATATCTAAAAACCTAATCGGGATGGGGGCAGGGTCGGGGACGAGGACGGGGTAGGGGTAGGGATCCCTCCCCATCCCTACCCCGTCCTGGTCTGTGGACACAAAAGGGGTCCCTGATTTGACTCCATCCTTGGTCAAATAAGGGATTTCCCATTCCGATCAGGGCGGGGTCTCGCGGGTACCTGACCCCGTGAGAAATTTTGCCAACCCTAGCCTTCAAGTATGGTTAGCCTCAGGAGTTAGAACGTCTTCTCATTGTTGGGAGAATTCTGTCTAGGTCATCTGGAGTGTAGAGTTGCTAACTCCCCACAAATGAAGAGAACTTCTCTATTTATAGAGTTCTCAGGTGGGCTTCGTGGGTTTGGGCTTGGTTGGTCCTTGAGCTCAATTAGTTGGTTTTGGGTCTGATTTGATATTTGGGGTCTAATTTAGCATATTTTTAGGCTTAGTTGCACTTTAACCCAAATAATAATATTAAATTAGACCAAATTAATTTTATCTGATTCAACGGTCATGATGAAGACAACGTTTTTTAGAATTTATCTTCAACTTTAATTTGTGACACATGTCAACTTCTAATTGATCCCAAATTTGACGATTTGGAATTTCGTCATTAATTTTGATAAATGACGTGACATTTGTGATTGATCCAAAATTTCTCCTTCAACAAATGTCCCATAAAATAAATTGATAAATTTTATTGATTAGCCTATACTAGAATTGAGGTAAAATTCCTCACCTCGTGAGAAATTATTACAATTTCTCAAAATCTATCTTAAGAATAACCTTTTAATAAAGGATTTTTTTAAAAAAAATAATTAAATTCATTTTTTCTTGGGATCAAATCTCATAGTCCAAAGATGTGATCTCTCACCTCAAATATGCTAGGAAATCAGACTCCCAAATTTCTAAGATTCCATCGTAAATTTTTTTTAAGGAAAACGGTCTTAGAAAAAAGTTATTAGAAAAAAAAATCATTAGAAGACCTTTTGAAATAATAGATTAATTTTTTAAAATGTTCAAAAACATCCCGAGAGTGTAATTTAAGAAAAAAAATTAAGATGACTTAAAAAAGTTTTAGAAAAAAGATTTAAAGACTTTAAGAAATCTTAATTAGAAAGATCATTTGAAAAAAAATTGAGAAATTTCAATTAGCAATCAAATAAGACTCAATATAAATATTATATATACGAAATCATAATTAAAGAAACATCACAATAAATTAAGCAAACATAAAAGTGCATATTAAAATTTTAATAAAAGCATATTGGAGATCGATCTTGCACTCTCAAAAAATCGACTCTCACCTCAAGATTCTAGAAAATTGGACTCCCAAATATTTAGAATCCATCGGAAAGTTTTGGGAAAAAAAATCTTTTTTTATTTTTTATTTTTAAGAAAAGAGATTAAAACTCAAAAGAAGTTATTTTTGAAGATTTGAAAAATAAACAAAAGTGTTGAAACCAATATTACCAAAATTGTTAATATCAAATTAATACATAAATTTACATTAACAAAATATACAATTTAATGTTACATTTAAAGTAACCAACCAAACAAACAATTACATTTACAAAAGATATTAAAAATTCAATAGAACATATTAGAGGTCGATCTTGGACTCCCAAATGAAAGACTTGCTCACCTCGAGATTCTAGAAAATCGAACTCCCAAATATTTCTAGAATCCGTCACTGAAATTTTTATTTAAAAAAACGTGAATACGAATAAAAAACAATACAAAAAGATTTACAAAATTCAAATAACTATGGTAAAAAACATTGTTACCCACAAAAGAGAATAAAAAAAGATATGCATAAAAAAAAGTAGAAATAAGAAAATACTAATGACACGATAAGCAACACAATAATTTAAATAAATTAAGTAAATCAAATCAAAATGCTAATCATAAAGATAAATATATAATGCTTTCATGTTAAAAAAACCAAAAATATAAATAAAACAGAAAATAAAAACAAATATAGAAAATGAACTAAATTTACCATTAAACTAAAATAAAAACAGTAAAGAAATAATAAATTAAAAAAAACACACACTAAAAAGAACAATATATATATAAAACGTGGGGTGGTAGCTCGCTGGAACACGCATCAGGGTTTTGTGTTTGTTTTTTCTTTTATTTTCTCTCTTAAATTTCACTTTTTTTCTTTCGGGTGTCTTGTAAAGAGAGAGAGCAAATATATTAGATTCTTTGCTATACCATTATTTTCTTTTGTTATTATTGTTATTTTTCTTTATCACATAATTGTTATCTAGCACTGGACGTATATTCTATAGATCTATTGTTACTGTTTATTTTCGTTTGTGCTCTAGATGTTGATCTTTAGTGAAATATTCTTTTGTAAGAAAGATGGAGATTTTGAGGCTACTTAGAAGAGAAAAAATAAAATGGATGTTTTTGCTCTTTAGGTTTTTGTTGAGAGGAGGAGGTTGAAGGAGGCTAAGCTAATTTTGGTTGAGAAAGATATTTTTATAAAACCAAAAACATTACTATAATTGTATTTTTTTTTCTTTTGATTGGATTTATTTTAAATTTTATATTTTAACAAAAATAGCCTGAACTCAAAATGGGTTGGAGCCTTAGGCTAACCAAATTCCAATTTAAAATTTTACTGCTTTTATTTTCCTTTTTATCTGACTAAATTAGGTATTCTAATCAAACTAAAAAAATAAAAAAAACTCCACATATCAACATGTATATGAAATTTAGGCTTAATTAAAATAACAAAAAAAAATTACATGTTAATTCAAATTCTTTTAGAAAAGATTAGACAAAAATAGGTGACCACAATTTCTTCAATTCTGATTTCTTTTTTTACTAAATTTCAATGTGAAACTTTAAAAATGCTATTTTCCTTATCAACCCTAAATTATTTAGAAGAATTTAGTAATATTGTGAATGGATGAATCACTATAGGAAATCTGACCTTCTCCCGACGTCACATTTCGTCGGAAAAGTGTGGAAAATTCATCAGGAAAGGATCTCCTGACGCATAAACGATCGTCGGGAGTTTGGTCGGGAGAAACCCGTTGGAAGAGGATCTCCCGACACACTCTTAAACGGCGTCAGGAGTTAGGGGGAACTCCCGACTCACTACAATGCGTCGAGAGTTTCCCCTAACTCCTGACGCCACATAGGTTAGTCTTCTATTAGGGAATCATGGAGGAAGAGAAGCGAAGATAGACTCAAAACAATAATGATAAGACTCAAAGCTTTCTCTTGACCAACCAGCTCTTTCATTAAGGAGAGACGAGACTTGAACCAAGGGCTTACCCATTTAGTAGATCATGCCTCCGTCTCCGTAGTTTTTGGTATTGAAGCCTTCCATTTCTGCTTCGGCTTCCTTTCTTCAATCTGATTCACAGCAAAGGAGATTATCACTGCTAGCATGCAAGAAGAGAGCGAGAGGCAAGGAGAGAGCGAGAGGCAAGGAGAGAGCGAGATACAGGGAGAGAACGAGAGGCAAGGAGAGAGCGAGATATAGGAAGAGAGCAAGAGGCAAGGAGAGAGCGAGATATAGTTGAATAAAAAGTTAAAAAAAAGAAGTTTTGATCCTAGGGAAGGTGAACATGCAGTGTGTCAAGAGTAGGTCAGTCTTCCATTAGGGAATCATGAAGGAAGAGAAGCGAAGACAGACTCAAAACAATAATGATAAGACTCAAAGCTCTCTCTTGACCAACCAGTTTTTTCATTAAGGAGAGGCGAAACTTGAACCAAGGGCTTACCCATTTAGTGGATCATGCCTCCGTCTCCGTAGTTTTTGGTATTGAAGCCTTCCATTTCTACTTTAGATACCTTTCTTCAATCTGATTCTCAGCAGAGGAGATTATCACTCCTAGCATGCAAGAAAAGAGCGAGAGGCAAGGAGAGAGCGAGATACAGTTGAATAAAAAGTAAAAAAAAAAAAAAAGAAGTTCTGATCCCAGGAAAGGTGAATATGCAGTGTGTCAAGAGTAAGTTAGTCTTCCATTAGGGAATCATGGAGGAAGAGAAGCGAAGACAGACTCAAAACAATAAGGATAAGACTCAAAGCTCTCTCTTGACCAACCAACTCTTTCATTAAGGAGAGGCGAGACTTGAACCAAAGGCTTACCCATTTAATGGATCATGCCTCCTCTCCGTAGTTTTTGGTATTGAAGCCTTCCATTTCTGCTTCGGCTGCCTTTCTTCAATCTGATTCACAGCAGAGGAGATTATCACGGCTAGCATGCAAGAAGAGAGCGAGAGGCAAGGAGAGAGCGAGATACAGGGAGAGAGCGAGATAAAGGGAGAGAGCGAGAGGCAAGGAGAGAACGAGATGTGTCACTCTTCAATAGGAAGCCCTTCTACAGAATTGGCTGGCTGGGATAGGGCCACATCACCTGTTGACATGGGCTGGTTGGGCTTGTTTTTCTCTGTCCTTAATATAAAATGGCCAAGTTCAAGGACAAGACGGGTGTAATGAAACTCTACCCACCCCCCACACATGGAACCTCCTCCGAAGTATTAAAAAAACATACAAAACGAGTAAACAATGACCAACACACATTAAAACTCAAATTTGTCCCCAAAACGATTTGTTACTCCAATCGTTCAGAACTTTGATATGCATCAACTTCACTAAAAAGTTTAAGCACGAAAATTACGAACACCCATAAATTTACTGGCTCTCCATGATATACCTATTCACAATATGATGGAGATATTCCATATGTTAATAGATGTCGTTCCACAATATCTATCTTTTCCCAAATTGAATTCATACAATTCTTGCATGGACATCTTATTCGTCCGGAATCATTAACATAAAACTTGCCGTATCTAAGAACTGTGATACTCTTCTCTATACTCCACTGATAACTTATTCCTTAGTTTAATCCATTCTTTATTCATCCTTAAAAATAAATATTTTCTGATCAATTTGTAATCCAAAACAATAACCTGGATTAAAGGACAAAGTACAAAGTATTATTAAGCATTGAGTTCCTATATTTTCATTTCTTAAGGCAAAAATAAACACATAGGTCCCTAGACCACTTAAACTGTCTTAAACAACTTTCAAATGTTTATTTAGTACGTCGTCAAGCCTTCAATTTTGTGTCTAAATATAGACCTTTCATCTATTCAACATCTTCTAAAATTTACAAGCCTATTGGACACAAAATTTAACGTTCAATTTTCTATTAGACACAAAATTTAGTTTTATGTCTAGTAGATTCTTTAAACTTTTTTAAAATATTAAATGTTGTTAAGTACCAAATCAGAGGTTTAAAGATTTATTTTATATTTTTTAGATTAATATAAGGCCTTTCATTTATTCAACATCTTCGAAATGTTAAATCATGCATGCTTAGGCCCCAAATAACCAACATCATAATGACATGTGTTATAAAATTACTCTCAACAATTTCAGAGAATGTAGAAAACAAATATATTCTACAAAATTTGACGAGATATTAATGGCATGGATTTGTACAAAAAAACTTCAGATAAGATTTTAATGGCCATAATATTGATGGGCAATGATTTGTACAACAATTTCAAGAAAATTAACAAAAGCGAATACAATATTTTAACACATTTTAATGGGCATTTCACATATGATTAAATAAATATACAGATAAAATAAAATTAGAAAATTACCGGTGAGGAGACAACGACGGCGGTGGTAGCAAAAATTGATAGAAGAAGAAAATTTTATGGGAAAAATGGAAAGTGTAAAAGGATGGAAAGAAAGTTGGATGGGAAAAGGAGAAAATGGGAGTTAAGTGTAAAATGATGGAAAGGAGAGGGAGGTAAGAATGGGTGAAGAAATGAGAAAAGGGAGAAAGAGGAAAAATTTGAGAGGGAGAGAGAAAAATAGGGCGGCGGGCGGTGGGGGAGAGAGATTGAGGTTAGGGTTTTTTTGAGAGGGAGAGGAAGAAAAAATGGGAGAGTGGGGAAGAAGAAGGGGTCTGGTTAAACTAGAGCCCCTCTTCCCGAGCCAACCCGCGGGCGTCGTGCGAGATCCGTCGGGAGTTCTACAGGGAACTCTCGACGGTCAACACCCGGCGTCGGGAGTTCCCGGTTTGATGCGTTGGGAGTTCCCTGGGAACTCCCGACGAACATTTACGGCGTCGGGAGTTTCCCGGGGAACTCCCGACGGTCCTTTATTATGTCGGGAGAGACGGTCTCTCCCGACGCTCTATTTAGGCGTCGGGAGAACTCCTTTTTCTTGTAGTGAATCGAAAATTTGAACATGTTTTGTTGATAGTTGTCCAAAGCTAGATCCAAGCTCAAATACTACTCCCTAGGGGCCTATACACTCCAAAATGAAAAGTCAAAATCTTAAGTATTGTGATGTCGAGCTCAATCCCTATCACTAAAGGGTAATAAATCAAGTCCAACTCACTGGTTAAAAACTAGCAACCTCAAGAACTACACCTACACTAGTGCACCCGATAGATATTGCACCTGTCCCAAGAAGGTGTTAAAAGACGAACTGTGTAAATAATCTCATTCC
Source organism: Benincasa hispida (assembly GCF_009727055.1). Classification (NCBI taxonomy): domain Eukaryota; kingdom Viridiplantae; phylum Streptophyta; class Magnoliopsida; order Cucurbitales; family Cucurbitaceae; genus Benincasa; species Benincasa hispida. The sequence continues at coordinate 50,866,726 of NC_052358.1, forward strand.
ACCACCTTAAGGGGAAAATAATATTCTTAGTGGTTAGCCGAACTAAATATTTCCCTGCACTAACTTAGATTTCAAAGTGCTACGTTCAGCTCGATACCAAATTGATGTGAGTTCTCTCATAGGTTGGTTCAAATGCATTTGTTAGTGAAAGGAGCTCACCCGCGGATCCAAAACCTCAACAAGATCAACATGCCAACATGTTCCATTATATTTTCATTACTTCTCTCGCTAACAATAGTAAACATCTAATGCATTTTATTCAAAGCATTTGAAATAATAACAAAAACTTTATAAAACCTAAAAAGTCAGATTTGAAACTAAGTTTAAAACAACACCGATTGTCTTTTGTCATTAAACTCATAGATAGAAAAAATTATTTTTATTTTCATTTTATTATTTTTTTAACATAATTTGTTTTTCCTGATGTGAACAAATATAAACAGATCCATAGAAAAAGACAAAGGCACATTATATTTGTGAACCAATACCTCTGGTCATACTTCTCCTTTCAACTCTACACTTCCAACTTTTTGTTCTTTTGTTTATGATATTTTCTCTCACCTCGACTCCTAGGTGACTCCTAAATTTACTTTCTATATGTGTTTAGTTTGTGTACTTAAACAACACATAAACAAATACAAATTTTTTTTCATGATTTAACAAAAAAAAAATCTTTTAAATTATTTAAAAACAAATTTCAGTTTTAAATGAAACTTTAGAAAGTTTTGAGATAATTTCACGAAAACAGAAAATTGAAGTCAAGATAAAGTGTGTCAATAAGTCAACGAATAAGGTCAAAAATTTGAAGTTCGACAAAATTGTGTAAAACAATTATTGCTTAGTGGAAAAAGTGGCTGAATTATATAATATATATATATAATTATATATATATAATATTATCTGATAAAAGTTCCGATTCAGGTCAAGAAAGGGCGGGCGGGTCCGACGTATCTGAAGCGGGCCCTATTGTGCTTGGGAAGCTTAAAGTTACTGCTTATCTTCCTTGCAATTTGCAAGCGTTGAATTATTTGCACAATTCTTCATCCCTTTTTAGGGTAGTAATGGGCGGGTCGGGTTGAGTACCTTTTATCTTTAAAAATTATTCGAGAAGTCTATTACAATATGATAAATATCTTTATACTATTAAATATATGAAAAAAAAAATCATAAAAGTACTTCAAATTTATATTACGGTAAATATATTTTAGAATCCACATTCAACGATGTAGGACTATTAGTGGTAGTATATCAATTTCATTAAAGAATATTTTCCATTTGATATTGAGTTCAATAGTTTCTTCTTCACTAAAAATATATTAAAATTATGTGAATTATATATGAAAAATTGGTATTTATATTATTATTAATTTTATAATTATTTTGAAATTATTTTATGTTTTTATTGATAACGAAATAGAAAATAGGTTAAAATATGTCATTTTTTGGGTAATTGTTTTAAATGACAAAATTGCTAGAAATATTTTTAAATATAGCAAAATATGAATATCTATCAGTAATAAACAGTGATAGACACTAAGAGACGTCCATTAGTGTCTATTCACAAATACTGATAGATGTCTATCACTGCCTATCACTGATAGACATTGACATTTTGTTATATTTGTAAATAAGTTGGTCCATTTTCCTATATTTGAAATTAACCATTTTTTTTACGATATGTTTGAGTGGATGAACAAAACTTCTAATTTCAAGGTCTATATTACAACTTTATATTAGTGAAGAATAAAATCTCTAGTTTCAAATTCTACGCAACAAATTTTACACTATATATATATATATATATAAAAGAGATTTTCAAAAACAGAAGAATAAGGGAAATTGTTTACACAAAATAGTAAAATTTTGATCTTCATAGAAGTTGATAGAAGTTTTTCAGTGATAGAAACGGATAGAAGTCTATCAATATCTATCAGTATTTTTTTTAATAGTTTGACATTTTTTCTATGTGTGAATTTTTTTTATATATTTTCAAACCAATTATAGATTTACAAAAAATTCAAAAGAATTGACCATTATTTCTTATTTTAATTTTATGATTCCAAATAAATTTTGTATGTGTCTACAACTGAAGTAGGTATATACATTATTCTTTCGCACTTACATACATGTAATTTAAAATATGGAGACACATTATTCTTGACGTTTCTAATTATTCAATGGAATACGTAATTATTGGAAAAATGGTGTCTTCTCATAATAGGGACATTATATAGGACAAAGGGTTTGAATTAAATGACGTTTAAGACTAATTTTAGTCAAGATATTCCACTTAAATAAATACATGTGTAAGGTTCTTATATAATTAAAGTGTAGCATTGAACATATAATCACCCACATATATGTACTATTTGATTAACTAGTACATATGAACAATTTTCTATATTAGTCAAATAAATAACCTATATATATATTAGAAATCTTTGAATTGTGTGACACTCAAGGTTTAATTCTTTAATTGCTTAAAAAAACAGGTTTAATTTCTTTAATTAGAGCTCTTTTGTCTTTCTAGAGTAAGTGAGAGAAAAAGAGATCCTTTTGAAAAGAAACCAATTGCTAGCCATTGAGACAATGCCACGTTAGCTAAATTTCTCAATTATTTTACCATCGTAGAGGATGTTAACAAATCTTTTGGTCAATTCAACGACAACTTTTAAGAGAGAAAATGAAGTGTATAACACAAAATTTATACTGGAAATAATAATTTGGTCCAAAGTATTTGTAGATATTGCACAAGGTAAAAGAATGTAAAAGAATTTGCAGATATAGCAAAATTTAGATTATGCTTTTGAAGTCTATCAGTGATGGATCCATATCGCTGGCTAGAGTCTATCGACGGTAAAGTCTATCATGAAAAGATTTTTCTATATTTACAATTTTTAAAAAATATTGCTTTGTACTTAATTATTATCCCTAAAAGTGTTAACTAAGGTAATTATCCATTTATATGAGTATGGAGTTCTATAATTTCAAAATTGAAGTTTTAGTTTTAGTTTATTACGACCTTGTTTGATATTCATTGAGTCTTTTATTTTTGAAAATTAAACCTATTTATTCTCAATTTCTTATTATGCATGTTTTCATTTTCCTTAAATACAAGAATATGATTAAATTTTATCTAAATTATAGGAAGAAAAACAAGTTTTTAAAAACTACAATTTCAATTTTCAATGAAATTCACTTGATTTTTAAAAATATTGGTTGAAAAGTAGATAGTAGAGCATGAAATTTAGAGGTGGAAAAGGTATTTATAAGCTTAATTTTAAAAAAATAAATTAAAAAAACCAAAATGATTATCAAAAGACTACGTTATTCATTTTTATCTTCTAACCAGGTGTCATTAAACTATCATTGGTAATTAACTAATGATATAAAAGCCGATGTGTTAATTATTTGTTTTTAAAAAACTTGGATTTGTAAATACACAACGTATATCATTATTTACTTTCTAGAATTATTTTCAAAATCTAAGACAAAGTTCTATAAAATAAAATATTTTTTAAAGAAATTATTTTTATTTTATATTTTGCTAACGAATTCAAATATTTTTTTATGGTGTGTGAAATTACAATTAAAAAAAAAAGGGAAAATGTAAGTTATTTTCAAAATCAGACAACTAAAAGTAAAATAATTATGAGAGGTGTTGCGAATTTGAGTAGCACAATGGGAACATAATATAATATTAAAATAAATAAATATAATATAAATATATAGAATAAATAAATAATAAATTAAATTAAACATAATATCTGTAAATAAAATAATAAATTGTGGATTTCTCCACTTTCTCCAAACTTTTTGGAATTTGTCTGTGTCTTTCAAAACTTACCGAATGTCACTATTTATAGATAATTTGGCAAGTAGGTGGATTACCTAGACACTAAAAATAAATATTTACGAGAACATGGATAAAACTTTGGAAAATGGGGCATGACATATGGTCAATGGACCCTAAACACGAGTATCTAATGGATATCTATTTTCTATAGTATTTATAATAAAAGTGACGTTAAGAAAACCAGTTTTGGTATTTTTGTTTATTAGATATTTTGTATTAAATTTTAAATAATGTGACATAAATAATATTTTTAATGTTTTTCAATTTATTAATAATAATAATAATAAATTATACCCTTCCCTTGATTCCCCTGGCACCAATATTTATAAATTTGGAAAATAATAATTAGAAAAGGGAAAATAGATTGAAAAATAAAAAAATCCGACAGGTTGGCTTCTACAACTTGTCAACTTTCAATGAACTATGAAGTTTGGAGTATCCGAAGATTCAACTGAAATTAAAATTTAAAAATACTAGATATTTTTTTAGATAAATTAAAATAATATAAATAACGGATAATTTCAAGGCAGATTCTGTCTTGTACAATTATTTTTCTTTTTTTCTTTTTCTTTTTTTTTTCATTTTTTTTAGGAAGGCGTTTTGAATAATTGTTAATTATCTCTCAAATAGGCTGATTCATAAGATTTGAAATTTGTGTACCATCAAACATAATTTCTATTTCAATAACCTTGCTTTTATTTATTCGATAATAGTGATTAAAAATATTACTTTTTATTTTATTGTATTAATTAAGTTAAAAATAATAGTTCTTCACTATTATATTTATTTATAAAAATTATCATAAGTAATTTTGGATCAAAGAAATAAATTAAAAAAACGGTTGAAGTAAGACAATAATATATAGGTCAAAGTTGGACCACTACGAAGACCGAAATCATGCATAATGCAACTAGACCATTAGAAGGGGTTGGGGCTCAACCCAACCTTGACCTTGATTTTGTTGGTCCGATCGGCCTCTGCTTCAATTCAAAAGTCAAGTGTCCAATTTGTTTAATTGATCATCATAGGACCCCAATTCTAGATATTCAAGGAGATTGATGAGCAAAGTTTAGTTTTTTTGGTACAACCAAAAAGAGATATAGTAGTTCAAACCATCAACCTCTAAAGTAGAAGATTGTACCAAACTAAACTCACTTTCAGATTTAGCTGCACTCTCATGTTAATTTAGTTCATGAAGAAAAATATTTAGCTCATAACACTCGTATAATGAAGATAAATTATTTCTTAGAAAAGCTGTCATTAATGGCATATCTTCGAAATAAAATATTGACATTGAATTATTATTATTGTTTAATTTCAATGAATTAAATTATTATTATTATTATTATATTTCTAGGTTAAAGGAACTCATATAATATTAGAAGATTCTTGATTTCATTAAACTATATGCTCGAATTTAGAATATTTTTTGTATATTGATATTCATACAAAATAACGATTTTATTTATTTAGATAAATCTGTGAGAGAAAATGTAAATAATAGTTTTTTAACATTATTTATAAAGAAAGTGGTCTTGACCATGACCACGTTGAACAAAATCCTTCAATCTTGCGTTAAAAATCTCATTCTTTTCTTGAAATCCAAGATTATTCAAATATTCATTTTTACTAGTGAGAAATAATGAATATTTGAATACAAAACAATGTTGATCATGATTATATGAAGATGAAGGATTTGAATATATATATATATTTACATTTATATGCGAAATTATCAATTTTACCTTCTTAAATTTTATGGCTAATATCAATTTAAATCTTGAACTTTTGTATATGTATTAATTTATACCATTTATTACATTTTATTTGGAAAAATCTCGTATAAAATCTTGTCCTTTAAACCCTAAACTTTCATACACGAATCAATTTAGATTCTAGTTAGAATTTCCATTGAAAATCGTCCATAAATTTATTCTACTTGTCCATTTTGTAAAACCAACACTTGAAAAAGTCTACATGTGATTGAAAATTAATGCATGAATGATTTTCAAAACCAATCCGAATGAAGGATTTATATCATTTAATATATGAAAATTTATGTGTTTATGACTCAAACTATAAGTTTCACACGATAGAGCAAAATCTATAGAAATATGTAAATCGATATATGTACACATGTTTAAAATTTGAATTTATATAAATATTAGTTCAAGATTTTAATTGATACATATTTTTATATTGTGTTATTTATGTTAATACTTTAAATCCGATATTATATTTACGATAGACCACAAATATATATAATTAGGGGCACCGCCTGATAATTTAAAAGTGGAAAGAAAACATTGACCCGGAAAAGTATGGTATGAAGAAGAGTGGTCAATTATTCATCAATAATTTAATTTTTCATAAATAAACAATACCAAAAGCTTCAATCACCCTTATCACTCAATTAATTATACTAAGAGTTTTCTTTGACTCTCTCTCTCTCTCAAACCATGCAAGCCAAGTGTTTCTTTAGAAAAATGAGAAGTGTCTGATCATTGTTTTTATTTTATTTTTATTTTTTTAAAAAAATTCTTCTTATAAATTATAGATATCAAAATTAAACTATATTTTGATTTTTAGTTTTCGAAAATTAAGACCGTAAACACTAATTTCATTTCTAAATTTTTTACTTTATTAACTATTTTTTAACCAAAATGTTAAGTTTTGAAAGCTAATTTTTTTAAAAAAAAAAAAATTGGTTAAGAATTCTAACTCTTTTTTATTTTAAAAAGATTCAAATCATGGTAATAAATTGAGAGAAAATAAATTTAATTTTCAAAAGCAAAAAATTAAATGGTTATCAAATAGGGTAAAAAAAAATTGTTTCTTGGTTCGGTTTTTATTTATTATTATTTTTTCAAAACCATAAAATAAATTCCTTGTCATTCTTGACTATAAAATACATAATAAGTATCTAAAAATAAACATATGGCATAAAACTTTGGTAAATGGTTTTAAAAGACAAAAATGCTAAAAATATCTACAAATAATAACAAAACATCACAGTCTATCTAAAATAGACCGAGATAAATCACGATAAACTACTATCTGTGTCTATCATGATACAGATAGTAGTCTACTGCAGTCTATCGTGGTCTATTGCAGATAGACAGTGAAATTTTGCTATATTTATAAATATTTTGATTCATTTTTTCTATATTTAAAAACACCCTACAACTTTTAGATATTTAATTTTAAAAAATAATTTTCATATTTTTCTTTTTTACATTTTTTATTTAAAATTTATAAAAAAGTTACTTAAAGTGATTTTATTTTGATTAAATTATGATCTTAATTCCTAAACTTTGTGGTATGTATCTAATTGGTTCATTCAACTTTTAAAAGTGTCAAATAGATAATCCTTAACTTTTAATTTTTTGTGTCTAATATGCTCTTAACAAAATTAGAAAAAGAAAATAGTTAATTTATCTATAGAATATAAATTCAAATTTTGTATTTAATATTGATGCTAAAAAATAGATCAACTGCGAAATTTGTAATTTGGCAAGAGAAGGGAGAATAATCCAAGTGCCCTACAAAACAAGGAAAATGAATGCTAGTGTGGTGTTAGGTCATTGATACTCCAATGCTCAAATCAGTAAGGAGTTGAGATGAGTGAATGTAGTAAAGAGTAGTCGTGAGTATTTTCAGCGTACTATTAATGAGTGACTTCATACGATTGAAGCATAGTGGACACTTAGACCCATAATGGTCTCTCATTAATTCATGAAAATTTTGAGCTGTTACATTTCGAGCTATTACAATAATTTCCTACTCGAAGCAACAGCCAATGCCTCTTTCAGTTTGCCTTTCGCTAACTTTGTTAGAAGAAAAATGGATCAAACCAACCCAAATAATAAAAGAATAGCAAACGAAAAACATTACCAAACCGACTCATAATTTGAATTTAGATTATTGGTTTTTCTCGTAATAGTTCATAAAGTATTAGACATTCTTAGATGTTGTAAGGCAATTCCTTTTGGTAGTTGTTTTTTTTATTATTATTTTTTATATTTTTTAAATTTAAATCTCGCTCGGTAACCAATTAACTTTTAACTTTTTGTTTTTAAAATTTGAGTATGTTTTCTCCTAAAATTGTGTTCATGGTTTTCATATTTCCTATCTAAACATTTAGAAGAGAAATAAATTTTTGAAAACTATTTTTTTTTTAATTTTGATTTTGATTTTGAAAACATTCGTAAAGTTTGACAACCAGATATGGGATTGAGATTTATAGACTTAAGTTTCACAAAATAAAATAATAAAAAATAAAAAATTACCAAAGGACCTAATTTTCAAACTTTTGAGTTTTTAAGATTTCTAAATGATGACCTTTTGTTTCTCCTTAATTATATTTTTATTTTATTTTCTTGCCATAATGTTTTTAATTTAATGTTACAAAAAATATTAAAATGAATGTAGCTCGTGCGTTAATTAATAACAAATAAATGACTATATTCAATTAATTTGTATTATTCAATGAACGACAATATTATGAAGTTCTACCCTACCGTTGAATTTTATGCCTAAAAATATTGTAGGGGAAAAAATCATATCCAGCTAGCCACGTGGTTTCTTTATATATATATATATATATA
>NC_052358.1:50875193-50924216 GCF_009727055.1 Benincasa hispida
AGTTAATAAGGCATGCAATTGGGAAATTATTTTTAAGAAAAAAGGACAGAGAGAGAAGGAGAGAATCGTAAATTGCTATATAATTATAATTTATAATCTATATAACGTTCTATTTCTTTAAATATATATTTTTAGTTTCCTCCAAGTTATTTAGAATAATACTCTGGTTAAATTATGAATTTATAGTTCAACTACTTTTATATTAATTGGGCTCTTAAATTTTTAATTTTGTATTTTTCTTGAAAATTTTGAAATGTCAAATAACTAGGGCGTAAAAACCTTCTATTTTGTGCATGTATAGGTTCATGATTTATTAAAATTTAACAAAAACCGAATTCAAATATAGAAAAATGAGTTAACTTATTTATAAATATTATAAAATGTCATTATTTATTACTTATAGACACTGACAGGTATCTATAAATGTCAATGATATCAATATCTATTACAGATAGATAATGGCATTTTACTATATTTAAAAATATTTTCAACAATTTTGTCGTTTAAAATCATTCTCAATTTATTTTATAAATTTAATTATTACGCAGTTTTCTATTTATAAGTTTTTTTAAGGCAAACATAATAAAATAACACAAACAAGGAGCTTAAGAAATAATAGGTAAATAAAATAGGAGAGCTTCGAGCCAAATATTTGTAAAATATTATACTATTAGGATTTGTTTGTTTCACAGATATTGTCATGGGATTTGTTTGTTTGATAGGATTTACCTTTTTAAAACCCAACATATTATTGTCAGAGAACTTTAAAACCCGATTGACATGGGTTCTTTAATACCTTCCATAATTGTGGGACTTTTATACATGGGAGATAAATAGAGTCCGATTAATTACTAAATTATATCAATTAATCATTTATGTTAATATTAATTAATTACTAAATATAAATATATTACTTAGACCTAATAAAATTTCAAATAATATATTTTTCATTGATATTTATGTTATCTTAACCATTTAACATAAAATTTCATTATTAATTATTAATATTCTAATTAATTTCTATTTATTTAATTATTTTTATTAATTATATAAAATAATTTAAATAATTAATCAATATAATATTATATTAAATAATTAAACTTAATTATAAATACATTACTTGTTCTCTTATATTTGATTAAATAATATTTAGTTTTAGTTTTAATATTCAAAATTAATAAATCAAAGATATTCATTTAACTTGCCAATATTAATTATTTTATAAATCCAACTACAAACATTAATTATCTAGATATTTAAATTTCAAATATTTAATATCCATACACATGAAATAATATCTGCAAATAATCTTTAGTAAATACAAAATTATGTATAAAGTGGTTTTACAATTTGTCCTAAATAAAATAATTTTGTTTTTGCCATAATTATCCTTTACACAAATATAAATTAATATATTTACGTTACATCAATAAAAAAAAAAATAGTTACGACTACATAGAAGTTAATTTAGTACTTAAAATTAAGTTAGTTTCTAAATTTTTGGATGCACAAGAACAAATATTTATAAATTAAATTTGGAAAAGGTTGTCATAGCTCTAATTATAAAGTACAATATCCAAAATGAGTGCCCAAGTGGTGTTAAGTATGAACTATTAATCTAGGTTCGATCCCCCATTCATATATTGTAAAAAAAAAATTATATGATACAATAAAAATGTAAAAAAAAAAAGGAAAAAGGAAAAAAAAAACAGGCAATATATAAATTTGAAGTTTTAGAATGTGGTTCCTCACACAAGACACAGATATCATACAAGTCATCCTAACAAAGTCAAAGACAACAACAAGATAACAAATAGTGAATCAAGAATAAATACACAATAATTGGTAACCTAGTTTGGTGATAAATCACCTATGTTTATGAGGTAGTGTGCCCAAGATAGATAATCCACTGATATATAAAACTCAAACGATTAAACCATTATACTTATCTATAAATAATGATGAATACAACGACACACATAGAACCTAACTTAGTTAATCACCTAGGCTCCCCCTAGATGTGAGATTTCCTCTCACTCAGATTTAGACTCCCTTTAAGTATGTGAATATTAGTGATGTAACACTTAGGCTCCCCCAAGTGTGTGAAACTCCATCTTACTTGAAGATATCTTTTCTCCTTTTTGTGAACTCCCTTCACATGAGAATTTAGCCCCCTTAAGCTTTGAGAATTCCCTTCTCGATAAATGATACCTCAAGATTCATTATGAAGAAATGATCAGCTTTGTCTTAGGATCTCCCTAATACCAAACAATACTTCGTAATATTGAAATTTTTACTGTAAGAACAATATGAAGAATTCACCATCACAAACAAAGAATAGTTCTTTCTTCTTCAAATAAACATTATGCAAAAAGTACTTTGTCAAACTCAATTAACGATCTCACAAAACAATACATGTGACAACCCTAGTAATAATACTTTTTGGCTTAAATAGCACATCAGGAAGATGGAAAATATCCCCACTCAAAATCGACAATTCACTAAAAAGAAAAACATTTCAGAGAAATTATTCTCACAATAATTTATGTAAGGAAAAAAATATTCTGTAAAATTAGCATCTTGAATCACAAACTCTGAAACAAGTTCCCATAGAGACGTAATAAGAGACAACTCATAAAATGTCCTAATGAGCAAATGCAAGAAGTGTTAAACAAATATATATAACCAATATCACAAATCTAATGAATTTCATACTTAATAACGTTTAGATAGTTCTACCTTAAAAAAAAAACCTTCTTGGACCATATATTTTGTAACTACTTTCTATTTAGTCTCTAGATTTCAAAATGTTACCATTTTATCTTTGAGATTTGAGTTTTGTTTCGATCCAGTCTCTAGGTTTCAAGATTTATACTTCTATACCTTCATTTTTCACTAAGTACTAACTTCTGATCTTTAGCTTTAATATCTATTTATTAATTCATAATTGAAACTTTAAATTTAATTTTATTAGTGATGAAAAATAGGAAAACTTAATTAATTACAATTATTGTAAAAAAATTTAAACTAATCAATAGACATTATCACTAAAGAGAAAAAAAAATTAATATTTAGTGAAAAATCAAGTTTAAAATTGTAAATAATTTTAAAACCTGGGGATCAATTCGAAATAAATACTCAAATCTTAAAGGTAAAATTGTAACATTTTTTAAATTTACATACTAAATGGAAATCAAACTCAAAACTTTATGACTAAAAATGTAACATTTTGAAGAACTCATGACGGGGAGAAACAATAAATCTTCAAGGATTAAAAAAAAATTCATCATCACATTTATGGTAAGACATTATCAATACCGCTGCCTCATGTGTACTAAATCAACCATATTTTACATTTATGATACTTCACCCTTGTCCTAAATTGGAAGACTTTCCTCTAATCTTTCGGCAGTAGCATTGATTTTTCCTTGCTTGTGAACATTGAACTCTCTTGTAATTATTTTTTGTCATTAAATCTCTATTTCTATTAGATTTAGGGTGGATGTGTCAATGTAGTTGAGATATTCGAGTATATCTATTGATCACTTTTTTTCTATTAGTATCTTGTTAAAAAAATTGTAATTTTTAAAATTTAAGAACAAAATAAAAATGTGTTGGACCGAAAATCTAACCATCAAAATTAATATTTTTTCTTTAAATATATTATTTAATTGCATTCAATGAGATTACACGGTGGCATTCCCTAGGCCACATACAAGGTGTATTAGACATGTTTTGAAAATTCTTGGAATTTTTAGGTCTTCGATCGTTTTTGCAAACATCAAGCACCCCAACTTTCTATATATTTTTATGATACATCCCAATAAAATCTAATAATTGCACAAGAGCCCACTTCACAAAATCCTCGAATTCGACGAAAACTTTACTTTCAAGCCAAATCATAGGCAACATCAAATTTCAAAAAATTGGAAATTTTCAAATATGAAAATAATCCATTTGTAACTTTAAATTTGAGTTGCATAACAATTTCAACCTTAAGTATTTATAAGTGAATTAGTTTAAATCCTATGATTTTTTTTTTTTTAAAAAAAAATCAACTCAAAATACACTAAGTTACACTTACTAAAAATTCTTCTTCGACTAAAATAAATAGTCAAGAAAAATTATTATATAATTCTTATTGAGCAAACTAGGAAAACTAAAAATGAAACATCAATCAATATCACTACATTTACTATGATAAAGGGTACACTCAATCAATTGATAGTTTAGGTACATGGAAATATGGTTTAAGTAGGATTGTGATGGAAGTGTCAAATTCAATAAATTTAAAGTTTGTTGGATGATCATTTCAGGTTCTATTTGATTTTTTGTTTTTTATTTTTGAAAATTAAATCTATAGACACTATTTGTACCCATAAATTTTTTCATTTGTTATTTGCTTTTTACCAATGGTTTAAAAAATCGAGCCAAAATAATTGAAAACTAAAAAAAAGTAGCTTTTAAAATTTTTTTTTTTGTTTTTGGAATTTGGCTTAGAATTCAACTATTTTACGTAAGAATATGCAAGTCATGGTAAAAAATAAGAAGAAAATAAGCTTAATTTTCAAAAATTAAAAAAAATGCACCAAATGGGGCCTCAATTTTTTGTTTTTAACTTTTGGAAATTGAGCCTATAAACACCCCTTCCATACCTATAAATTTCTTGTTTTATTATTTACTTTCTTACCAATGTTTTAAAAAATCAAGTGAAGTTTTGAAAAAAAAAAAAAAGTACATAGTTTTTAAAAACTTATTTTTAGATTTGAAAGTTGGCTAAGAATTCAATTCTTTTACTTAAAAAAGATGCAAACCATATTAAGAATTTGGAAGATAAATATGTTTATTTATTTATTTTTTTTAAAAAAAAACAAAGATCAAATGGTTTCCACATAGAATGGGACTTCATTGTTTTATGATGAGTTATAGGATTCCACTACTCTTTTTTTAGGTATTTTGTGATGATATATATCATATTTTTGTCTAACATTTAGAAAATGATTTTATTAAATATATGGTTATGTTTAATTAGTTGATCACGAAGTACACTTAGCTAGTGACACATATACAAGAAACATATGCCACAAAAGTCATGAAAGCAATTGAAAACTATCTACCACTATTATTGGCTGTAAAAACATGATATATCAATTGGTCCTCATCTTCCTAATTAAACATTTGTGAGTGAAAGTTCAATTGACATGATTGATTTAAAATTAAAACAATTTTTAGAAATAAAAAACTCAGGAAATTATTAAAAAAAAAAAGAAAAGAAAAGAAAAGAAAGGGTAGGATGGTATATATAAAAGAGATTGAATAAATCAATTACTTCAAATAATAAATCACTTATTAATTACTTTCAAGATCAAAACTTTTAATTATAGGGTAATTATAAATCATTTTGATCCATTGATCTTATTGTCACCAACTTACCATATTATTTTTAACTATTTAAAACAAGAATTTTCGTGAGCTTAAAATATTATTTTTGTCAATATAATTTGAAGTCTATTCACTTTTAATTATGGTACCTTCAAATATCTAATTAATTTAGTCATTGTACTGTTAATAAATCTTAAATTTTGTTTCTTAAAATTGATATTGATCAAAATTAGTTAAGTAATTATAATAATAATAATATTTTTCATGCAAGAAAAATGAAATATGTGAATATGTTTCCAAAACTTAGGGTGTGTTTGAAATACATTTTCTAAGTGTTTAATTTAAAAAATAAATCATTTTAGAAGAAATTAGAGTGTTTGATAATCACTTAAAAAAGTTTTTCTAATGTATTCTAATCATTTTTATCAAAAGTGTTTAAATGAAAATGAGTTTTTTGAAAAGCATTTTTTTCTCAAGTCAATCCAAACGAGTCCTTAGTGAAATTGAAATATATTAATAGATACTAATTTTTTTTTTTTTTAAGAAGATGAATAGAAAACTAGAAGAAGGGACTGACTTAAGATTTACTAAAAAAATTGAAATGGAACATTTCATCCAAAAACCAAAATGTTATTTTAACCATTTTCATTCAATATTTTTAGCGCACATTGATTGATTTTAAAATCTTATTGAGTTAGATTTAAAATAATTATATTCTAACAAATACCAACAACAATCTTGATCATATTTCAAGATTATAATGTAAAAATTGTCTTTTTCATGTAAATTTCATAAAAGATTTCTATATGTTTTAAAACGATAATATGTAATCCTATTTGAAGTTTTAATTAGCAAAAATTAATATATAAAAATTAAAGTGAGAAAAATTAAAGTGAGCATAGCTCAACGATAATCTCTAAAGGTTAGAGGTTCTAATCTCCACTTAAGAAAACTAGAAAAATATATTATCAATTTATATTTTTCTCAATTAGATTTAGAATGATACTTAGGTGCAGTCTAAATCTAATGCTCTCCTTCTTTTAGTCACGTAAAAAAATATTTTTTAATTATTTTTTTTTAAATTGACACGTGTAAACTTTCAATTGGATGTCGTAAAAACTATATAAAAGATGGGTGTAGCCCGACTGCATTTAAATTTTTTTTAAAAAATTATATACTTCCCAAGCTTTTGTACAAAATATAAAAGTGGAAATGAGTTCAACTCCCATTTTTAATGTTTCCTTGAGCTTGTGATTTCACTTCATTCTCTCAAATCTTTTTTGAAACAAGTGTTCATTTATTCATTTGATCATGAAAAGATTGATTGGAAAAGATTCCCTCTTAGTCCAATGATGACCTTTTTCCACAGAATTAGTCGCATTTCCTATTTTTATTTAATTTGAGACAAATCACTATTAAGTGATTGCTATTTTTGTAATTATATGTGTTTTATTATTTTTATCATACAAAAAAAAAAAAAAAAACAATAATTCTGTAAACCATACAAATGTAATCATGCATGAATCATGTTGTGTTGAAATGTGCTCATTTGTGAATTGTATATAGTAAGTATATAATTGATTAATAATTTGGTAGTTAATATATTTTCTTTATAATTTTAATGATTAATATAAATGTATTATGTACCTAACATTTTCAATGTGAATTATCAATTGAAATTTTTAGCAGTTTTAGATTCACATTTTTTAGATCAGTAAATAATATAACTATTAATCATACCATGCATTTTTTTTTAAACAGACCTAAACCCCTAATTTTTTATGACTGTTTCATTTAATTTATGTACTTATTAAAAAATATATATATTAAATTCTTAAACTTTCAATTATGTGATGTCTAACAAGTCGATCTCTATCGTTAAAATAATTGTATTAAGTCCGTGAACTTTCAATTTTATGATGTCTAGTAAATGCACCTTTACTGTCAAACATTATTAGTTTAATATTCACATAACACAACGATTGCATTATTAATTTAAGAATTAAAATTATAGTTAGGCATGTAAGTATTAAGCAAATTAACAATAACATGAACTATTGAATACAAAATTAAAAGTAAAGAATATGTTATAGTTAAAGCTGTATTTGGTAATCATTTTGTTTTTTTGTTTTTGTTTTTGAAAAATAAGCTTATAAACATTACTTCTGCCTCCAAATTTATTTCTTTGTTATCTACTTTTTACCAATGGTTTAAAAAATAAAACCAAAATTTAAAAATTAAAAAAAGTAGCTTTTAAAAATTTATTTTTTTTTATAACAAAATTTGGTTAATAATTCAACTATTGTACTAAAAAAAAATGCAAACAACTGTTAAAAAATGGGGAGGGAGATAGACTTAATTTTCAAAAACCAAAAACAAAAAATGAAATGGTTACCAAAAGGAGCCTAAACTTCTAAAAAAAAAATAAAAATAAAAATACAAGAGTTGATTAATTTAGGACTGTCTGATAAATATTGGGTTTTTTTATTTTTAAAAATTAAGTCTACTTTTCCACAAATTCTTACAAAGGTTTTAGTCTTTCTAAAATAAAAGAGTTGAATTCTAAGCCAAATTCCAAAAACAAAACAAGTTTTTAAAAATTACAGTCCATTTGATAGTCATTTGGTTTTTAGTTTTTGAAAAGTACGCATATAAACACTCATTTGGCCATGTCTAACTATTTTACTTTGTTATCAATTTTTTTAATCAATGTTTTTAAAAACCAAATCAAGGTTTGAAAACTAAGAAAAACATTTTTGAAAAACTTATTTTTGTTTTGAGAAATTGGCTAAGAATTCAACTCTTTTTACTTAAAAAAGATGCAAACCATCGTAAGAAATTGAGAGGAAACTAACTTAACTTTAAAAGACCAAAAGCCCAATACCAAGTGGTTGTTAAACGAGTCTCATTTTTAAAGTTTTCAAGACCTAATTTGGTTTTTGAAAACATCTTATAAAGTATATAACAAAACAAGAAATTTAAAAGAAGAAAAGATGTTTATATATAGGTTTAATTTTCAAAAACTAAAAATCGAAAACCAAATAATCACTAAACAGAATCTTATTTTTTTAAAACTGAGAGACCTATTAGAAACTTTTTTAAATATATAGATAAAAACTAAATAATTATAACTTTAAAGATTAGAGACCAAAATTCATATCGAAAAAATAAAAATACAACTAATTATTATCCTTATATTAAAAATGGAAATATGAAACAAATTATCCGTCAAGAGTTAGAATTCTAAAATAGAAACTTCACTGACATCGAAGCTCCAAAATATAGGATGGAGACGAGAAGTAAAAACCTATTACAAAAATTAGAAACAAAGAGAACGAAAAAGGTATTTTGTCGATCGACTTTGCTCGTGCCATCGCCAACCTTATTACATAAATCAAATAGATGCCTCAATGGAAAAAGAGTGATGGACTTGTACATCTAATAGTCGTTGGACCACTACTCAATATCAAACGAAGACTACAAAATCAATAATAATATTTGTGATTCTATGGAAGACTTCGTTTGGTTGTCCTATTTTGCCACATCCCAAAGGGCTAAAAGCAAGTTTCACTTTGGCTTAGTGGACACAATTCATCGTTGAGTCAATCCTATTCCTAACCATATGCATGGGTAATAATATTGTCCATTGATGCATACTGCCAATATATTGATAAAGATAGGGCATTCATATTGATGTGGGATCGAGCTGTTTTCTTTATTATGTCCACACTATATTGAGATTTGAAGATATCGAAGAAGATGAATTAACAGTTTTTTTTATACAATTTGTTGATGCCAAAATTCAGAGAAGGAAAACGTACTTGACCTCCGTGTGACACCAATAATTAATTTATTTTAGGGAGAAATAACATGACCTATAAAAGAGAACGCCATGCACACTTCAATATTTAAGTCAAAGAGTGAAAGCATGTGGAAGCTAGAACATTTGAAAATTGGATTCAAGTTATATCTCTAGAGTTATAATGATGTATTTATAGAAGTGGTTGTCCTACGTTATCTCGATAGGATTATTTCGATTTTACTTAGCTAGGGTTAGCCTCGACTAAACATATCTCACTCTAGGCCCATTTTGGTCCTAAGGTGATGCCTTTGGCCAAGACATGCGTGGGACATGTTCCATTAGCTAGACTCGGCCTCAATCAACATGTTTATTTGGACTTTGAGACGAACTAACCCTCTCCTGTATACCCAAAATGGGTAGAGTGCTCCGTTTGGCCAAAACTTTATTATTTTTTTTGGCCTTATTACTTATCTCCTTATTTTAAGTCAAGTATATGTACTTTCAGTTCAAAATCACTCATAACACAGTTGATGATAAAGAAGAGTCAACATTATTTTTGTTGATGGATATATAAAATGTCACTAAAGACTTTTAGTTGACAACTAAAATTGTGATAATTCACATATTTTAGCTGCCAACAAAGGCCAATTTTAGTAGCTTTTGAACTTAGAACCTGTTTGCTTGGTAATCCAAAATAAAATCTTTTGAAAACAATGAATTCAATGATAATAGAGTTGAATTTTTGTTTTTTAAATTTTATAATAGGATGTGGTTGGGGGATCGAAACTCTAACGTTGAAATTGATTGTACATACATGATGCTAATTGAACTATGCTCTTTTTGATAGTTGCATTCATGTTTTTAGATATGTGTGTTTGGTTAGCACATTCACAAATTGAATTTCAATTTTCAATTTGGAAAACTAATCAAAATATTTTTTTATAATATATTTATAAACCATAAACTGTAGTTACCTACTAAATATTAGGTTGAATATAAACTATTAATTATTAATTTATGAACGTGCTCTGTATTAAAATTTTGGTTATGATATACCATTTCGATCCTATAGTTTGAAGTTTGTTTAATTTTAGTCTTTTAATTTCAATTTTCCAACTTTAGTTCCCGTACTTCAATAAATCTAAAATTTAGTCTATCAAAATTAATTTATATTGAAATTGATTAAATAATAATAATAATTTTCATGTAATAAAATAAAATATGTGAATATATTCTCAAAATTTATAGTAAAAATATTATAGATAACAACAAGTATTTAAAAAAAAATCAACAATAAACTAGAATTGGGAACTAAGTTTAAGATTTATTGAGAGTATAAGGACTAAAGTTGGACAATTGAAAAACTAGGGACTAAAATTAGGGAGACCAAATGATATTTTAACCTAAATTTTTATATGATTATTATTTTTTAAAAAAAGCATGTAATTTATAATACACTATATAATGCATATTTTAATTTAATAAAAATGAATTGAGTTTATAACATTTTAGAAAAGGATACAATTTGGATCAGTAGCTACACCAAAACATCTCCACTAGGTGAACACCTTCCTAGCACCCTCATCATCTCCCAAATATATATTCAATACAGCACAAGGAGATACAAAGAGTTTAAAGAGGGCTAGAGATAAGCCCAAACAGAGATAAAAGTGTTAAGAAATACGAAAAAATACTCAGAGCAATCAAGGAATGGTTATAATCTTTAATGGAACTGTTTCTTTAAGTCCAATAGCTAGTAAGAGAGCAGATATCTTCCTAGGGTTGAGTATAGCTTTTGTTGTTGTCCTTGAACGTCCGATAATTTCTTTTGATTCAAGTAGTCCATAAAATGGCAACCCCCATGTTGAAAATGATAAATTTTCTGTTGGTGTTAGGCTTGACCGAGCAAAGGTTTTTGAACAATTCAATGATAGAATTGCCTCTATTATTCTAACCCACCAGATTTGACATTGAATCCTAAGATCTCTTAGCCAAGCTGCACTAGACAAAAAAATGGTTTATACTTTCACCTGATTGTTACAAAAAAGACACCAATTCAGATTGAGTATATGATTATGAAGCTTCTTTTGAAGGATTTCCATAATATTGATGCTCTAATGTGAGAGAGTCAAGAGGAAGAATTTGTATTTTTTTGGAATTTTATCTTTCCAAAAAGTATGATAAAATTTGGCTTCGAGTGTTGAGTTCTCCCTATTTGTTTGGTTGCATAAAGAAATCTTAATAAATGATGTTTTAAACGACCCAGTCTTATCAAGCTTCCAAATGGGTTCGTTCGGCTCTCCATCAATTTGAGGTCTATGAGATTGATCTTTACTCCGTTCCATTGTTCAGTTTCTCTATCATGGAGGGATCTTCTGGGTTGTATTCGTCCAATCCATAACTTCACTATTCCAGGCATCTCTTATGGTGCCATCAATAATTTTTAAGAGGGCAAAAAGTCTCGAGAAGCTTTCTGCCAAAAGGCTTGAATCAGTCCAGAAACTTCTCCAGAAGGAAATTCGCTCACCATTGTTAATCTTCCATTTGATCTTTATGTTAAACCAGCTTAAGCCCTTTGTAATGGACCTTCCTAGTGATTTCAAGCTGTTGTATTGACTGTTGGTTGGCATTTCTCCAACATTTGTTTGATCATATTTGGCTAGGATAAGCCTTTTCCAAAGGGGAGAATTTCTGCATAAAAACGCCATAGCCATTTGTATAAGAAAGCAGAATTTTGTCTTCCAGCTTATCAATTTCAGGCCTCCTTTATCTTTTGGATTTGTGACCGTAGACCATCTAACGAGGTGAGAGCTATACCCAACATTTTTATCCTTCCAAAGAAAATTTCTCCAATGATTTTCAATGTTCTTGTAAACAAATTTGGGAGCTTTGAAGACAGAAAACATGTATGTTGGTAGGCTGGCAAGAGTGGATTTTATAAGAGTGACTTTTCCACCTCTAGATAAATAAGAATAATGCCAGTTGATGAGCTTCTTATGAATTTTCTCAGTGATCTTCCCCCAGAAAGCAGTAGAACGTGGCTTGCCACCCAGGGGAGCATTTAGATAAGTGATAAGGAAGAAATGGTTTTGCATACCCCATCGTTGAGCAACTTCCTCAACTTGATCACTATTAATATTTATTTCATATAAAGTTGATTTTTCCAAGTTAATGTTGAGACCAGAGGCTAGCTAAAAAGATTTAATGATATTTTTTATGTTCTCAAAATATTCATCGATATCTTCCAAAAAAATGAGGATATCATCTGCAAATAAACTGTGTGATATGGTAATCTGCAGAGAAGTAGACACCCTTAATCTGCCCTTTCCTTTTTAGTTCATGAAACAATCTACTAAGATAATCCATAACAAGAACAAAAATGAAAGGAGAAAGAGGGTTACTTTGTTTAATGCCTCTATGACCTCAAGGCTTCCCATTGATAAGGATAGAGTATTGCACATTGAAAATGCAAGCTTTTATCCAATTCCTCCATTTTTGGTCTTCTTAATTCTTCAATAGTTAATAGCTTCATTTGCATTAAGATTGCATAAGTGATATGTCTTCCCTGAACAAAAGCCAACTGATTTTCTGATATGGTGCATGATAGAGCTTTCTTTAATTTGGCAGCTAAGGTTTTGTTAATGACTTTATAAAGAGATGTGGTGAGGCTGATAGGTTTGAAGTCAGTCGGTTTAATACATTTGTCTTTTTTAGCAATAAGGGCAATATAAGTATCATTGACACAGTTATTCACATTAGTGTTTTGGAAAAAATCTTGGAACACTTCTAATGTGTTTGATTTAAAAGTGTTCCAAGATTTTTTGAAAAATTCCATAGTGAAAACCATCTAGTCTTGGAGCTTTATTATCGGCAATAGATATAAGGGGAGAGTGTATTTCTTATTCA
Source organism: Benincasa hispida (assembly GCF_009727055.1). NCBI lineage: Eukaryota > Viridiplantae > Streptophyta > Magnoliopsida > Cucurbitales > Cucurbitaceae > Benincasa > Benincasa hispida. The sequence goes on from NC_052358.1 coordinate 50,888,284, forward strand.
GTAAAGGGGAAACATAAGCTCTCTTGAAGAGCTAGGCTAATGGGCTCCTAATTCATATTGTTAATCCACCGAAGCTCTTTACTAGTTTATGTTGGGTTTTATGCCCTAAAACTCATAGATAGTAAATGTTATTAATTGACCGTCATCAATAAAGAATTATCGATGTTAATTCAATAAATGTTATTGATTGTGTTGTATTCTATTTGTCTTAATAATCCTACATCCAATAAACTAACATCCAAGGTTGCCTTATGAATCTTGAACTGTATGTGGAGACATAATGAGATCAATGTTCAAAAAACAACCTAAAGGGTCTATAGTATAGAGGTAAGGTTGGGTATCTTATCCTGGTGACATTATGGATACGACCTACTTTGTATTTGATACAAACATAATGATCCAATGTGTTTGTGTAGGTGACACGCGTGTGGGGGTATCCTATGCAATGAGTTTGCATAAGATTGGGCCATGAAATAGTAACCACTATATGTAACGTCATTAACTAGTTTGGTTCCTATTTCAATTGGATGACCCAAATAACATAGTTTTAATCTTGGGTGTATTATGCACTCCTGTTCACGAGGGAATGTCCTTTGATTTGTATGGGTGAGAGTGGCTAGTTTGGGACTCAATAAGCCTACTATTTGAGGACATGACCAAGTGAGAAGTTGGGAACATAATAATACAAGATGAAATTCACTCCTTTCCAACCTCAGGATAAATAAATAGTTTCTTTAAATGGTGTCTATGGGACTTGAACAAAGAGCCCTACCCTCTCACTGGCTCGAGAGGGGTTTCTGTTTATTGGTTAGACCATAAACAGGTTGTTCATTAGAGAAGCACTGGTACTTAAGGATACAGAGGTAACCTAAGGATAAAAGTAATTTGACCTAGTTGGTGTTATGGACACTCGTGAAGGACTAACTTGTTATTATTGCTCTATATCCATGGACACAGAAATATATCTACAGTGAGAAGACTGTAGTTGTGGGTCTTTAGTGGAGTGTACCCACTGTTAACGAATATTGATTAATTTGGTTAATGAGTTTAGTCAATTAATCTCATGTTGTTGAAGCTTCTGATTTACAGGTCTACTAGGTCCCCTTGTTAGCTCACTAAAGGATATTAAAGAGGAACTGTTTTAATTGTTCAAATCAATTTGAGGAAATTGTATATTAATGTGATTAATATGTAATTGATTATGGATGTGATAATTTAAATTAAGTTGGAGTGAAATATTTGAATGAGATTCATTCAAGTATTTAATTTAAGTGAATTAGATTCATAAAGAATTAATTAATTAAATTAATAGACAGATGATGCACATAAACATACGATGTTTATTTGTGTTAATTAAATATATACATTAAATTGGATTTAATGTATAGATGGTTATTTAATTAATATGCTAATGAATTAAATAAACATTATTTAATTAACTGAGTACAAGGGTAAATTGGGAAAGACTTGGAGATGGGGTTAACCCTGTTGGGGTTGATGCCCTAAAGTCTTGTGTCCTGTAGTTTGTATGAACGCTTGTGTTGTTAATATATGATATCTATTTCGCATCTTGTATTTTTGCTCATTTACTTGTTTTATTTGCTTTACCACAAACCAATAAACATAAAATCACTGATTATCTGTATGTGACTCAAGCATGTATGTGGTGACATATAAGTGGATCATGTCTTGAGTGATAACCAAAATGGTCTATAGTATATGGATATAGGAGGGAAACCTTATCCTGGTAACGCTACGGATGCGACCCGCTTTGTGGAATGGTCACAAGTGTTGTGACTTGTCACAGATAGTTTGATCCTGATCATTCGTGTTAGGGACATGCAAGCGGGGGCATCATATACAAAGAGTTTGTATAAGACCTGACCACGAAGTGTTAACATCTCGTTATATAAAACCGTTCATAATAGAGACTTCACTTCACTAGGATGACCATAGGTAACATGACCTCAATCCTGAGTGAGTTGGGAACTTCTGCCATTGAGGGCGAGTCCGTTGGGTTTGTATGGGTGCGAGTAGCCTGTTCGCCGATTCAAACCTACCATTTTGGGGGTTCGTCTGATTTGGGAGCTGGGAACTCAGCTACACAAGATGAAATTCCCTTCTTCCCTGAAGGCAGGGGTAAGGAGATAGATAGCTCCCTTAAGGGCTGATTCCCGGGGCTTGAACGATGTGGCACCACACATCTTCTCTTGGTCTAAGAGGTGTTCACCACATACTTGGATTATGTTATGTATTGTTCATTAGAGGAATCAGTAGTACTTAAAGAGTGAGATGTAACTACAGAGGCACAGTAATTTGGCCCAGCTGTACTTACGAGCATCTGTGAAGGGTCATCGTACTCATGATTGGTATTAACGATGGACACAGAAAATATATCTGTGGTAAGAAGAGTTCAACTGTTGGTCTTTAGTAGAATGCCTGAAAATTAACGGATGGTGGATCTCGTGACTAAAGAGTTTAGTCAGCTATTCACGTACCGTTGGAGCTTCGACCACAGGTCTATTAGGTCCTCTGGGTAGCTTGGATAAAGTCGAGAACCAGTATTTGGGTTAATTTGAAATGTTTAAATTGACAAGAGGAAGTTCGATTATATATGATATAATTGGACTGGTTAATTATATATGATATAATTGGTTAAATGTATGAGATACATTACTTTGGAGGAAATTAGATATAAATATGATTTATTATCAAGTAGAGGAGAAAATACTATAGTAGATATGTGATGCCAAACTATAGGTTAAAAAATATAATATGATTATATTTATTATTAATTAATTGGTTAATTATATGATAATTAAGCCAATCAATTTCTTTCGGACGTGGTTAGTGAGGCAGCTGTTCAGTTATTGTAACCGATGAATTAAAATGAAAAAGGTTTTCATTTTTGATCGCCCCGTCGTTCGTCAATCGTCCAAAGAAAAGTGAGAGCAGAAAGGACTGATAGTGCTTCCATCCTATCTATTGAAAACAAGAGCATAGAACAACCCCCTCTTCCTTATAGTCGTAAAGGGCCTCTCCGCGCATTGGTAGAAAGAAAAACGATCGCTTAAGAAAATTGAGAGACTATACGATAGCTCTTCTCCGTTTAAACGATCGTCCACCTCGCGCTAAATGATCGCACACTCCGCCTACACGATCGGTTAGCTTCTCTAAATGATCGTATAGTGTGCCGATTTAACTAAACGATCGTATACCTTTTCCTAAACAATCGTTCAGTAAATACTACATGATCGTGTAGCTCCTCCTAGACGATAAGCATTTCTGCTATGTGATAGCGTCGTTTTCCCTCCCACTTGCTTATTGCCTACACGATTCATGTTTTCTCCGTCCTCTACCAAATTCACCAAAGCCCACCCTTTGGGTTTTCACTCCGAGAATACCCGGGGCTCTTTAGTGGTGGTGTCATCCCCGTTACGGTCGTGAGTTCGCGTTGTTCGTGCTGTTGCAATCGACGTTTCTACCGAGCGTTGGTAGATCACTTGGAGGGTTCCGCTGCGTTGGATTTCCGAAAATTGAAGATTGTCTTCAACTGTTATGGAACTCTGTCCCTTTGTTAATTTGTTGTTCGTAGCATGCCGTTAATTAGAGTTTATTTGCATAACTGTCTGTGTTGAATGTATAATTTATGTATTTCGGTCACTGTGAGATCGGAGTGATCCGAACGCGCTCATGGATCTCTTAGATATGAGATCCTTCTAACCCTTCTCCATATAAATTCTTCATTATGACCCTTTTAGGGAAAAGAAATGATTTTGGTGAGATTTACTCTAGCCACCAAAACACAAACCCTCTATTTACTCTCTAAGAGAAATCTCTTTACCTCTTCCTATTTCAATTAGTTGGATACTACCTATCCTTTTATTGGAATCCTTGAAAATAACAAGGTTAATCTTGTGGTCTGTTCAAGTTCGATTTAGAAGAAGTTCGTGCCAAGAGCGAGAGGATTTTTGTGGAGCTCGAAAATCTTTAAAGGTAAGAATGGTTCTCTCTTAGTTTCTTTTCTCCAAAGTAGTTATTTCATATGTTTATCCTTCATATATTTTGTTTTAGAACATTGTTTTTGTTTATTCAAAAATTGATTTTCGAGATGCAAGACATTCTTACGCTGTCGCTTGGGATTCGATCCCTACAGTTTTAGTGTAGATATCTTTGAAATCTTTAATAAACACCTCTTCAATAGAGTCATTAGTAATTCAACTGTGCCCCTTTTCATCCATAATTTCTGAAATATAATTTCGTCTCTATCGAGCTGTACAAACTCTGTGAAAGAAACTTGTATTTCCATCTCACGGAAGAAGCCACAACATTTTATATCTTTAAGCCTAATATCTTGCTTCTCTGACAACCTCATTACCTAAATCAACCTTTAAAGCAGTTCTTTTGTTGCTATCAATGTCACATAAAATTTGGTTACTTTCCTTCAAATCAATCTTTTCGATTTCCTCGCTCCAGACCTTTTTTCTTAAGGAACTTGTGAAGGTCTTGAGCAGAAGCGAGGATCGATCCCAAAAATTATTTTTACAGAAAGTAAATTACATAACAGAATTATGCAATAAAACATAAATTTATAGCATGCCAAAATAAAATGAAATGCGGTTAGAAGGGAGACTTACCCTTGAAGAACAATTTTCTTTTTTACAAATCATCTTCTCTGGAATTGATCACAATCAAGAATCCAAAATGGTCACTACCAATAGGAGCCTTCTATATTCTCTTGAGATGAGAATCATAGAAGTTGTGTGGGCTATATGATTTTGGAGGAGGGGGAAAGAGATATTGAAAGCTTGAGTTGAATTTTTTTTTTTTTTTTACCCAACGACTTTTCACTCACTATGTGAGGTTGAGAGAATGAAGGGGAAGGAAGTTATTTCCTGCCTTTTTAAATTAAAAAAAATTAAAATTAAAATTAATTTTAATTTAAAATAAATAAATAAATTATATATATATATATATATATATATATATATATCAATTCAAATTAATCCAAAATTGGTTCTCATAAATCCCTGTTGAGCTTCAGAGGGGACCTCATGGACCTGTAAATTGAAACCCCAATGATACTTCAATAATTAATTAAACTTCTTTAATTAAATTACTCAACATCCATTAACAATTGAGCACTCCACTAAAGACTGACAATTACATTCTTTGTACTACAGATATATTTCTATGTCTATTGGATTTCACCAGTCAACAGTGCGATGACCCTTCACAAATTGCTCGTAAGTACAGCTAGGCCAAAATTACTGTTTCCCCCTGGAGTTACATCTAACTCTTAAGTACCACTGATCCCTTTAATAAACAATAAGTCATAGTCCAACTATGACCAAACCCCTCTGGGGTGAAGAAAGGGTGTGGCGCCACATAGTTCAAGCCCCCGAATCAGCCCTTAAGGGAGCAATTTACCTACTTACCCCAACATCGAGGAATGAATGAATTTCATCTTGTGTAGCTGTGTTTCTGGCTCTTCAATCAGACGAATCCCCATAATGGTAGGCTTATTGAGTCGACGATCTGGCCACTCTCACCTATACAAATCAAAGAACCGTCTTCATAGGCAAAAGTTCACAACTCACTCAAGATTCAGGTGATGTCACCTATGGTAATCCCGGTGAAATGTAAGTATCTATTATGAACAACGTTATATAATAAGAATAGTCATTTCTGATGGATTAAAAAAACAATCAGTGGAAGAATTCAGGATCATTAAGCACTCTAATTCATCAATTTTAGCATCAAATCTAGCATGTTCATAATAACTCACCTTTGAAGACTTCAATCCACGAAATTAGTTGCAATCTCTTCAGTTACAAGGTGTAGACTACCAATATATCTTTCCTACTAATCTCCAGGGCCTTAGATTGGCTTGTGGGAACCAAAATGAGTGATAAATTGTAGGGAATTTTAAGGAATTTTAATCTCAGTAAAAGTTTCGACCAATATGGAAGTTGAAAAAATATACTTTTTTTATTCCAATTTAAACTTCATTTCTATTTTTTATCACGTTTCTATGGATGTTTGCTAAGCATGGGAAATTTTAACAAGTTCAACTCTCGTAAGATATCTTCTCCATCCATGAAAACTGGAGGAGGTCTACGTTCCACTTTTTCATCATATTGTTTTCTCTTGTGCCAACTGTGATTCTCTAGAAGATAACGTCGATGCCCCATAAAACATTATTTTCCTCTTAGCCTCAATGATGATTTATCCTCTTTACAAATAGGGCATGCTCGATAATCTTTGGTACTCCATCCAGATAGGTCATCATACACAGGGAAGTCATTAATAGTCCACAATAAGCACACACATAGTTGAAAGTATTCGCTGCTAACACAATCATAAGTATGCACACCATCATTCCATAACTCCTTTAACTCTTCAATCAATGGCTGTAAGTAAATATCAATTTCTTTTCTAGGAGATTTTGGACCGGGTATAAGAAGAGAGACAATGAAATTTGTCTCTTTCATGCATTTCCAGGTTGGAAAATTTTAAGGAATGAGCACCACTGGCCACATACTATACGAAGTACTTATATTCTCGAATGAATTGAATCTATCTGAAGCTAGTCCTAAACGAACATTTTGTGGGTTTGAAAAAAACTGAGGAAACTCACAATCAAAATGTTTCCACCCTTCAGCATCAGCTGGATGTCACAACACTCCATTAGTTTCAACACATTTATCTTTATGCCACCTCATTTCAGGTGCAATATGTTTAGATGCAAATAATCGCTTCAATCTTGGTATCAAAGGAAAATGTCATAAAATTTTATGTGGGATCTTTTTACTTTTTTCAGATTCAACTTTGTACCGAGATTCACCACATACTCGACACTTGTTGCAAATCGACAAGTTATTTCCAATATAATATGCAATCGTATTTGCAAGCATGAATAGACTCATAACCTAATCCTAAATCACGTAATTTTCTTTTAGCTTCATAAAATGAACTAGGTATAGATGCTCTAATGGGAAATGCTTCTTTTAACTATTTAAGTAGCAAATAAAACGACTTGTTAGTCCAACCACTAAGAACCTATTCATGCATCATCTTCACCAAGAACAACAATGAAGAGAAATTTGTAAAACAAGGGTACAACTGGTTGCGTGCTTCATTTATCAAGTCTTCAAATAAGCTTGAATTGTTATATCATTCTTGGGTATTGGTGTGCATCTCATCCTCACTTTCTTTTCCATTTACATCGACGTTCTGACATTGTAGATCATTTAAAATATTTAAAATTTCATTTTCTTCATCTATAACATTCATCTATGTCGTACTTAATCCATCATCATGTGTCGATTGAGATGTGCGACTCTCATATCCCCTAGACAAGTCGATTGGGTCTCTATGATATAGCCATTGATGATACGATGGGGAAATTTCATTAATGAATAAATGTCGTTCAACTCCATCTATTGGCTTCCACCTTGCATTCATACATTTTCTGCATAGACATCTTGTTTTTCCCGAGTTATTAACATGAAGTTTTGCAACTTCAAGAAATCGATATACTCCTTCTGCATACTCAGTTGATAGCTTGTTCCTAATCTTAATCCGCTCGTTATCCATTCTTAATAATATATGTGATAAGTTGAACCTGTGTGATTTAGACAATTAGTTATATAATAACACAGTTCCAATTTCTAACTTTTAATTTCATTTCATTTACTTCTTGTTCGTGTTTATTTTGGGAGAATGGTCTACAGTTGTGGAATTTATAATGGGCTTTCAAGAAGTCCATTGGACTAATCGGGCTCGTAAGATGGTTTCAGAATGGGTTTATAGTCGGTTGGATAATTATAAATGGACTTTTTTTAAGAGCCCAATTGGCCAATTAGGCTCAGGCTCACTGGGATAGGTTGAAAAAATTGAACATTTGTCAACAAAAGTTGATATATATTCTTTAATAAATAGCTAAATTTAATTAACGGTGGACTAAATTACCTTGCCCGAATCAATAAATTACTCTCTAAAATAAATGAATAATCAAATAAAAAAACACGATCAAATCTATTTAAATTCTAGAACTTATAAAACTAGAACAATATTTCATAAACGTTGGAAAAAAAAAAAAAAAGAAGAAGAAGGTAGTGTAAAACGAAAGCTTACAAAATTAGGAGACAATATCTCATATACTTAGCAACATAATTTAAAATACGAACTTGACGCACTATTTGTAATATTGTGTAGACATGTTTACAATATAAATACATTATATATGAGAATATTTTTGTGATTCGATGTAGTTATGGTAAAACATAAATACACTGTATGTGATAATTAAAGTCAATGCTTAAACAAAAAAGTACATTAGATAGACCATATCTACATGTTTGGAATTTAGCCTCCATTCTTGAATGGTTTTATTTGGGGTTTAACACTTTATGTTGAGATAAAATTAGATAAGAAAGAAAGAAAAAATATATAGAAGGATAAGATTGAAATTTCAAAGTTTATTTAGTCTTAGAGTAACACAAATTTTTAAGACGAAAGGTCTTAAGATTTTATCATATAATAATTGTTTTACTATTATTACAAAACAATTCCAAATGAATCCTTAGTCGAGATTCAACTTATGATTACTAACATGAATAAATAACTCAAACTCTAACCATAATGAATTGAAGAACCATTGAATAAAGTTGATGATCAATTCTAGAACATAGCTTGCTTAGTAAATAGAAACACTAATTGCCATTTTAAAATAAAATATTTGATCTCTCAATAAAATAAATAAATAAATAAAAATAAGCTAATGAATCCAATTTTTGAATTCAAAGTTATTATGTTGGGCAAATTTATAAACTAGCTATTTTAACATTCATTAATAGTGTGATATAGAAACTAAAATTGAAATATATTGGAGCAAATGAACATAAAGACAACATGTTGATTTAGCTTCTTAATAATTATGGTAGGATTTTCCTTTTTGTGGCCTCAGATTAACTATATTTTTTTGTTTGCAGGCTCAAACTACTCAGCATAAACGGTTTAATTCACTTTAAGACTCAGTGAAGACTATATCCTTTAAGCTTCAAAACTCTTCAATCCTTTACCTGTATATGAGCTCAATCGTGTAGACGAAGCTCTAAGAAACTAGACGATAGTTCAATTGTATAGATGATACTAAGAAGTAATAGACGATCGTGTAGGCAATAGTTGAGTGGAACTAGACGATCGTATAGACAATGCAAAGTGGATCTAGACGATCGTTTAGACGATGCAAGAGGAACTAAATGATCGTGTAGACGATACTTAAGAAAAAGCTAGATGATTGTTGAGAAAGAAAGAACAAAAGTATTTAAGTGGTTCGATCAAAGGCCTACGTCCACTGTACAAAAAGGGAGGGTATCTTTTATTGCTTCTTCTTTAAACTTTTTTACAGAATGAATGTCTTGCTCTTTCGTACTCGTTACTATCTCATTCTTTTCTTTTTATACAGGCTCTCATTTTCAACGGAAGAAACTCTGGTGGTTAAAACAAACAAAACAGAAAGAGGCAACAACGATAAACTGACTAGAACTTCATTTTTGTCTTGGTTCTTTCTGTTACACTTCACTTAAATCTTTTAAAAAGCATATGGAAAATTTTGTACGTAGGAAAAAAAAATCAACAACTCATTTTTAACAAACATTTGTATTAGATTTGCCTTGTTGGACAATCAATTAGGATCTCATGGTATCATGTTAAACCAAGGAATTGTGAAGATCAATAAAATATAATAATAGAATTTAGGGATTTCAAGGATATAACTGGAAAACATAGTTTCCAAGTTGTGAATCATATTGAATTTCTTATTGTGGACATTTTGAGAAAAAATGAAATATCTAAATAATTATTATATTACATTAATTATTTACGACTAGATGTATATGGATTCTCGTATGCGTACAATTCACAATATGAAAATTGATTAAAATTCATTCAGAATAAACAATGGAAGGGGAGAAATGTTACTAAAAATTGAAGCAGAGCTGACGGCGACTGGACGACAAGTTGACGACGATTGGACTGCGAGCTGGCGACGATTGGATGACGAAATGACGGCGTCTGGACGGTGATTGGACAGAATGGATGGTGAACAGATGGGAGGACGACCGGACGGCGAACGAGGGAGAAAAATTGAGCGAAGATCGAAAGGAGAAAAAGAAAATAGAGGAAGAAAAGGCTGCACGAGGGTTTTAAACGGACTTATCCCGAAAATCGTCTGGTAAACCACTGAGAGAAATGAAAATATCCCGATGGTAAATAAAAAACTGTCGAGGGAGTTGCACACTCCCGACTGTCACATACAAACTGTTGGACTAACACCAAGTTCTGCTGACAATGTCCTGACACAATCGTCGACATAAATTCACAAATTTTCACCTAATTTTTAATTTAATACCTATGGACCGACGATCCTTCACCTACCGTTGGACGTACTCCACACCTCCCGACGGTCTTCTTACACCACCGTCAGCATAACTTCCCCATTTTCCATAATTTTTTTTTATTGTATAATGATCACCTAACGGTCTCTTTGTGAACCGTCGGGCTAACTCCACAAAGTCCGACGGTCACTCAAATACTGTCAAGCTAACTCCACAAAGTCCGACGGTTATTTCCATACCGTCGACCTAACCGTAACAATTTCCCATAATCATTTCATTTATATTTTTTATTTTTTAAAAATCAAACTACTCCCGACAGTTGCTCGACCACCGTCGGGAGAATTTAATTTTACCCGATGGTGTTGTTTCGACCGTCGAGATAAGGGAAAGATAGCCCGACGATCATGATATCATTGAGATAGCTGAATACGCCCGATGATTGATTATTAGACTGTTGGGATAGATGCGTTATTCCAACGGTAGTAAAGAATCCGTCAAAATAGTTTTTTTTATCTCGATGCCATTGTTGCATCATCGGGAGAAGTTACATACGCCGACGCTTTTTTCTGCGTCAGGGTAAATTTCATTGAGAATAATGAAAATTCTTGTGGTGCAATTTTGATCCATTAATACTTTTACTATACATTTTGTAAACATATTAACAAATACTTCTTTTTTTTTTTTTGCATAAAATTATTATTATTTAATAAATTGTGGTAAAAATTAATTTTGAAGATTACATTTAAGATTTATGAAAAATATGAGGACGAAAATTGGAGCACTAAAATAGTATTTTAGAAAAAAAAGTATATAGAAAAGGCAAGGGTGTAAATTAAAGAAAAGTGCCTGAGCCAACCAAATATTTGGCACATATTATATACACGTGTCTGGCCATTTCTAGAGGAAGAACTAATAGGATTTCGTTACCATGTCAATATTATATGGCTTTAAATTATAGTGATTCAGTGAGAAATGTTTTTCTTTTTAAAAATATTAAAAAAATGATCAAATGAGTCTAATTCAATTGGTATAATATTTATATTATCTTCAGAGTTTCGATTCTTCCATCCCAATAATTTAATCTAATATATTTGCAAAAAATTGTAAAAATATTAAAATACTAATATATGAATTCCAAATCGACACTTATAAATCTTGTTCCTTTTATAATTTTTTTTTGAAAAAATCAATTTTAATTCTAAATTTGTCAGCTTGTTTTAGTTTAGACCATAAACTTCTAACTTCACTGAATCGAAACCTCATCTTAAATCAATATTGCAATATTTAGTCATTGTTCAAGTTTCAATAATTTATACACTAATTTTGGTAGAAATCAGTGTTAAAATAAAATAAGTTTGATCAATGCACAAATTAACATTGATCAACATCAAGATGATATCTATCGATATCGACATTTAATGTATGAGATCGTGAAGTGAGATCTCTCGTTTATCTTATATATAGTAGAAGATTATTGCATTTGATAGTGGAGAAGCCCACATCAACAAATTATTGTTGTGGGAGGGGCTAAAATGAAAGAAAAAACAAAGATGACAAAAGAAAGAGAGTAGGTCTATTTAGGGTTGTGTTTGAAATGAAAAGAAGTGTTGAAGTTATGGGCTTCAATTGTTTTTCTTGTGGGGTTTGAGTATGAGAAGAAAGATACAATTTTGGATAAGTATTGCCCACTTTCCCACTATTATCTCTCTGGTAGCCTATCCACATGCTTATAAAGATAAATTTTTAATAGAAAAGTTTAGAGAGAAAGAGAAAAAAATAGAAGAGTTCAAATAATAAGTGTTTTTAAGGTCAAATAAATGTGGTTTTTTTTTTTTTTTTTTTTGAAGGGGAATTATATTATTGCAAAAGTGTTTGGTGGGTTACTAAAAGGTGGTTGGCCTTGATTTTAGTCCATGTGTGAAAATGATTTTCATAGGATTGAGAAATAATTGGTTTGATTTGCAATAAGATAATGATTATATGAATATTTTAATGTTTGCTTTATTATTATTATTATATATTCTTTTGTAATTGTATCTTGATTTTGTATTAGTTTTAGCTTAAAACTTTGACCAATTTCCTTAAATTAAACCTGAACTCTAATTAATACTTCCTCATAATTTGTACGTATAAAAAAATATGGCATATTAATATCAATAAAGATTAACCTTTTTCAGTATTTGGATAGCTTTCTAATTAGTAGTTAGCTTATAGGAATACGTTTGTTTGAATAGGCCTATTTGATAATTGTGTAATTTTATTTTAAAAAAGGAAAATTTTTACCGATAAATAAATGTCAAACTATTTACAGAAATAATAAAAAAAAAACATTGATATACACTGATAGATTTCTATCAACATCTATCATTGATAGACTTTTATCAGTTTTTATAACCAATTATAGATTTCTATCTGCCTCTATCAAAGAAAAATAAAATTTTATTATTTTGTATAAATAGTTTTTTTTAATTTTTTTTTATTTTTGAAAATTTCATTTAAAAATATAAAAATTTGGTAATTGTGTGCAATTTTGTTTAAGAAAGTATATATATTTAATAAGAATTAGGTATGCGCATTTGTTTTGCTTCATAATATGTTGCTTTTAGTCATCATTTGCACAACATCTATAGAATTTTAGAGAGTGAGTTTTTCTTTTTCTGTTCATCATCACTTCGTAATTGATCGAATCTGTGATGCCATTTCGTCATGATTAGCAGTTAAAGTTCATGTTTTTTAATTCAGTGGTCAGTTTGAATCCAATTTAAGACTATGAAGGTTCGGACCTAGAGAAAACTATTGTTGCACTCTATAAAGTACTAACCACTAGTACAAAATTGGCCTTTAATATCGGTCAAAAAGTAATATGATAGGGATATAATGATAGACAGGTAGTGCCTGATATTAAAGGTAACCGTCATTGAATACATGCAATAACATGTTTTTCAATGACGGTCACTTTTGATGTTGATCAATAATTGACATTAAAAGAGTTTGTTCGACATTATATATCTATTTCATGACAGATAATGTATGTCCTTGATTTAAAATGGAAAAAGAGACAGAAAAGTAAGATCTTTTTTCCTTTCTTTTAAATGGACTCATCTTAAAAAATGAAGCTTGAAAGGATCCATTTTCATCAAGTTCTTCCGATAATTGCACATGTCTAATGATGAATATTCGGTTGAATAAGCTAGCTCACCCCAATTCCGTTTTAATATTTAGGCATAGATTCAAAGGATATCCCAAAAGTAGACTTTTCATAGGGGAAACTAGAGAAATGGCAGTATTTGATTAGTCGTTTTGGAAAAAAGAAATCTTTTTTCCTTGAAAGATGGCTAAGTCCTAATATTAAACAAAATCTTTTCCCAAAGGGCCCCTCCAAGTCTAGAATTTAATTAATTTGGGCCAAGGACCATCCAAGTCGAATTGCCCAATTGAAATTTTATGAATAGACAAGTCCTTAATTTTAGGGTATTTCATAAACTAAAGCTCAAAAGAGAACTCCCTCATCTCCTAAAAATTGAACGATATCCTTACACTACAACAATTATCACATACGATAGCATTAAAAAAACTCTATCGTAGGCATTTCATAGCGTTTTCGGAATGCTATCGTAACCCATGTTATTGAAAATCCATAACTTTTCATAGTGTTTTTTAATGCTATAAAAAATCAACTTTTGATAGCTTGTATTTAACGTTATGGAAATTTTTCATAGCTAGCTATAAAAGGTCTTCTATAGCATTTTTGTAGTGGTAAAAAAATATTATAAAAGATTTTTTATAGTACTTTTAGGCATGTTGTTGTCGATATTATTGAAAATCTCTTGACTTTTTATCATAGTATTTTTTCAATGCTATAAAAGACATATATAAAATGTTTATTTTCGATTGCATAATTTTAATGTCATTGAGACAACTTTTCATATCATTGCATAAATGCTATAATTGTCTTTCAATAACAATTTTTGTAATAGTAAAATAAATGCTATAGAAATCATATTGTCAAGTCGTATATCATTTATATAACACTTTATACCCATAAAAATTATTAAAAATGTAATTATAAAGTCAGTCGTACTCATATAAACCTTTAATATTGTATTTAAGTGCATTTACATCAAAACAAATTTTCAACCGTACAAATATTGCTTGTAATGGGATGCTTCAAACAGTACAATACTCCACAAACATAAATAAAATTTTTATGGGGTTGTTATGTTCTTCATAGTACATTATGATAAATAAAAAAAATAAAAAATAAAAAAGAAGACAAATGTGACTTCCTAGATTCCTTAAAACACATAACTATCCTTTAGCATTTACCTTTTAAAGTGATACATCTTTTAGTATTTACATAAAAAATCTGACAAGTCTCTTGTCCTTTCTTGCTGCAAAAAGAATATATATTTACCTAAAAACTCATTCATCAAGTGTGGCAATATTTTTTTAACATAATTGAACATGATGCAAAAAAAATGTAAAAAACAAATATGAAGAGAAAAAAAAATACTACAATCAACTAGCAATATCATATAATAAAGTTCAAAAATAGAGAAATCACATATTTTTCTTATAATTCAAGAAACCTCAAGGTTCAAACACCGATGCGACAAAAACTAAAATATCATCCAAAACTTTTTACCTCTAAAAGGTGAAAAGTATAGAGATTATAAAGATTAAATTAGAGAAAAAAAAAGCCACAAATAGAAAATAACCTCCATTAAGTGGGTTAACTACAAATTCAAGTTCCAATTGGTTAATTCTCTACAAGAAATAAAATGAAAAATACTTGAAATTAGTTTCTTGCTTGCCTTAAGACAATCAAAATCAACATTAGATAATACAAAAAAAAAAAAAAAAAAAACATGAGAAATAATCCACAAGGGAACTAAAGAGAATTGGCATACTACTTATCTACACAGTGAAGTATTGGGATGTATCCAAAGAAACATACATATTGTAATCAATGAAACAACAAACCTTTCCCCCCAACAATTTTCAAGTCATTCCTCCAAAACAAAAAACAATAATTATTTTTCTAGATTTTGATCACATGAATTTGAAATTGAAACATTATCATTTCATCACATTATAAAACTCAATCAATCATCTATACTATGTGGGGCAACAGTTTATTGAACAAAAAAAAATTAAACTTTAATAAAAGATATTCAATCAGTTGAACTAGAGGTGTACATGAGTTGGATTGGATTGGATTGATTGTATTTTTTGGATCAACCCGAAAATTTGGGTTGATTTGGTTGGTAACCCAAAGGACCCAAATAAAGTCTCTAACCCAACCCAATCCAACTCGAATTTTAAGAGTTGGATTGGGTTGAGTTGTCGGGTTATAAATGACTTTTTTTCTTTTTAATTAAAAATATGCATATTTATATACAACACATGACTAATAATTAAAATCTCATGAAATCAAATGCTAAATATCAAATATCTATGATATTTATTGCAAACTTTAAACAAAGACAAATATCATAACAATATTAAAAATTCACGAATTAATCCATACAAAGTAACCAAACTTTAAACAAAGGGAAATATATTTATATTTTTTTTATTAATATATATATAATTCGGTTGAGTTGGGCCAACCCAAATTTTTTTTAACCAACTCATGATCCAACCCAACCCAGCAAAAATAGAAAAAGTTTAACTCAACCCAATCCAAAAACAAAACCAACTCAACCCAGTTCATACATTTTAGATTGGATAGTCCAAGTTATTCGAATTGTCGGATTATTTGAACACTCCTGAATTGAACCCAGAGATGTGCTACGTTACTAAAAGAGAGCACTATTTATCAAAATTCAATAGTTTAAGGGAAGCAAAGGCTTTAGAGCCTTGAGACTCAACCACCTTTCAACTTTAACAATAACTTACAATACAACAATATAGTATGTCTTTATGGTAAAATTACAATTAAACAAAACTAACAATCAAACAATCCTACAATTTTTCAAGACAACAAAAAATTATTCATTTTGAGCTTTAGCAATGTGTTATGCAGGGCATTATTGTGAAGAACTTCGAACCCACAGATGAATATTAAAAAAGTATGTTGTTTTCCTTCATCAAAATTTTATTAAGAAGTTACATTTTGAGTTCAGGTAGAAGAGAAGACATGAAACTTACACAGAGTTGCTCAATTGTTTTGCATATATCGGCAACAACAACAAAAAGTCAAATGAAAAGCTTAAACTTGCTAAAATAATAAATAAGATCACACTATAAACGTCCACTTGTTTGGCACAAAGTTTTAGACGGCTATTCTCATGTATTTTTTATACCCATGAATGATATCCATCGAAAAATCTGAATTTTCTTCATGTCCACTCTCTCTACCTTTTGATACATGAATTTATTTTTTTTATTTTATATTATTAAAATTAATTAATATATGAATATTAAATTTATAATTTAGAAAATTATATTAAATTTTAAATTATAATATTTAAATTTAACTCTCCAAATTCATAAATAAATTAATTAACCATGTAATAAATCGTAAAGAATCGATGCATTAATACTATTAATATATTAATAAATTATATATGTAATTAATTAATTATCATTATGATTAATATTTTATGAGATTATTTTTTAATAATTATAATTAGTTTATCATTGATTAATTATAATTCATTATATTTTAATCACAACATGTTATATTTATTTTTTTATACCGATTTTGATTGTTTTATTAATTAATACATCATATTTATATAAATTCATCAAATTATGTAATCAAGTAACTTTAATTATAAATTACTCATTTTACAAATTTATAATTAATAATTTAATTAATATTATTGTTTGATAGTTAAATAATTAATTTTGCTCAAAACTTTGAATTGAATTTATTGTTTATCGATTAATCTTTTAAAATTTTATAGAGGTATGTCCATGATTAATTTTATAAATAAAATACAAAGCTAAGTTATTACCATAAAATTTTGATAATATTCTCATGTTCAACCAAACACAGTCATCCTTGATTTCCAATCATCTTATTCTTAGATTTTTTATTTCTCTTGGACATCTTTAAAACTTTAAATCAAACGAGAAGAGAGTGATTTTGGTTGATGGAGAAACAAGAAGCAAAGAAAGTGCCTTGAAAATTATTAGTAAGAAAACAAGCAATAGTGTAATGGATTAATGTGAGAAATATTGGGAAGTTACATTCAATGGATGATTCAATAGCAAGAATTCCATCACTCCTTCTCAAAGCCTTTTTTACCAATGCCACCTTTCATTCATAGAAAGCAGATTATTCAGATAATAGCACTCTTATCTACACAAAAGACAAACCATGCATCCTTTCAGATAGATACAACATAGAGCTACCATCCTGAAATTATTATCTATAAGTCATATAATCATTCAAAAACTAAATTTTTTAAGAATATCAATATTGCCTTAAATGGATGAAGAAGAGTATCCGATACACAGCCAATGAATCATCTATACAATAAACAAACAAATAAAAAAACCCAACCAGACCAAATGAAGTATGTAATCTTAAAACAACATCTAGAAAGCAAATCATTGTCACTGTCTCACACTGATAAACGGTAATTCCTCTAATTGCAGCGCACAAGCAAAAAACATATCATATGCATAACAGACAGACAATGCATGAATATACCAAGTTAATTAGTTGCCAAAGAACAAAAGTGTGCTTATTAAAATTGATAGTTTTGTAGCTTTCAGTTCCCCACCATAGCCGCTTTTTTCAAGAACACAGCTTTATAAAATTAAAAGACAACAATCTTGTAATAGAGTACAAAAATTTAGCTTGGTCGTTGATAATAGAGATAATCTCATCAATGTAAGTCGTTTCTTTCCCTATTTTCCATTTTCCCTGTGTTGTAAGAAATAACATAGTTTATGGACTTAAAGGCAATAAATAACAATATAAGCTCGAAAGTGTAAAATGTTTCTATGAAAGGAAGACATAATTTTGTCCTCCCCCGTATCCAGAAAATAAAACTTGAGGAATTATCCCACTTGAATAGTGAAGGATATATAGTAAATAAAATTTTAGAGGTTATTCCTATTAACTTAATTATGCTTGCTAGACTTCTAATCCAAAAAAATTATGCTTGCTAACTAATTAATTTTGGACATAAACTAGCATTGAATCCTACCACATAGTATTGTTTCAATGAAGCAAGTAATAGAAAGGACAAACTCAAGTGTGATATAATATTTGACTACAACTAATTCATGTGTTTGTTAAAACAATGATAAAGTAAATAGCTAGGTTTTAGATAGAAAAAAAACATCTCAAGCAAGATTTATGAGTTAGTATGACTAAATCACTCAACTTAATAGCTTGGAGGTAAAAGACTAAAGCCTTTTCATACCTTTTAGTCTGTTCATTTGTACCATAACTTCAATTGGGGTGAAAGTGTTGGAAAAACCTTCAACTTCTATCGTAGGAATAAGTTGAAAAATAACATAAAGATTAAAAGAAAGCAATAAAATTGGAAACACAAGAGTTTATGTGAAAAACTCTCAATTTAAAGAAAACCAACGACCCACCAGAAAGAAATCCACCATGTGAAAATTGTTACAATCACATAGAATAATTTTCTCTCCCATTCTTAATTATAAAAGCACTCTCTCAAAACTTTTATACTACTCACACCCTTTTCCTATTGGGATGTATGCCCTAAAGCCTCGTAGTTAATAAATTATTTGAAATAAAAGTTGATTATTCATATATGCAATTATCGATTAAGGAAAGATCCAAGGTTATTTTATATAACTTGAACAGTATGTGATAGACATATATGTGGATCATATTCAAGTAATAACCTAAATGGTCTGTCGTATATGGATAAAGTTGGGTGCTTTATTCTAGTGGCACTACGGATACGGTCCACTTTGTAAATGTTACAAGAGTTGTAAGTGTTATAAACGATTTAATCCAAATCGTTCATGTGAAGAAATGCGAGTGAAGATATCTTATACAAAGAGTTTGTATAAGACCAGACAGTGAAATGATTAATCTTTTTTTATAACATCGTTGACTGAAAATATTTAACATTTCATAGGATGATCATAGGTAACTCGACCTCAATCCTGAGTGAGTTATGAACTCTTGTCTATGAGGGCAGCCCTTTGATTTGTATGGGTGAGAGTGGCCCAAATCGCCGACTCAATAAGCCTACCATTTTGGGGATTAATCCAAGAAGGGAGTTGGGAACATAGCTGCACAAGATGAAATTCACTCCTTCCCATCTTTAGGGTAAGTAGATGAATTGCTCCCTTAAGTACTTACACCAAGTCTTGAACAATGGGCCCCTCCCTCTCATTTTCTCGAGAGGGTTTTGTTTATGATATGACCAAAAATAGGTTGTTCATTAGAGGATTAGTGAGACTTAAGAAGTAAGAGGTAATTACAGGGGTAAAATGGTAATTTGACCCAACTGTAGTTACGAGCAATTCGTGAAGGATTGACTTACTGATAATTTGTTATGTCCATGAACACATAAATATTTTATAGTGCGAAGAATGCAACTGTGAGTCTTTGTTGGAGTGACATACAATTAATGAATGTTGATTAATTTAATTAAATAGTTTAATTAATTAATCTCGTATAATTAGAGCTTCTAATATGTAGGTTCATTAGGTCCCCTTATTAGCTCACTAAGGACAAAACAAGAATCATGTAGTTTTGGATTATTTTGAATTGTTGAAATTAAATAATAGAATATATATTAATTGTATGAGATGCAATTAATATAATGTATATAGATATATTATAATATAAAGTTAATTTTGAATAAGATTCAAAATTAAACTTTATATTATAAGAGAGAGATATATTTGAATAAGATTCAAATATTAATTATATGAATGAGATTCGTATAAAACTATAGATTAAAATTAATATGTATGAGTTTCATATTAAAACTATAAGTTATGAGAGATGATTATATTTGAAAATGTGATAATTTGTAGAAATACAAGTTATTCTACTTTTTCTTATCTAAAACAATTAGGAAAAATCAGAGAAAATGTGTTAGCTTAACAAGGAAATCATGAAATTAATTATACTATGTGATCACTAGCATGCAAAAATCCATAATCCTTGTAAATTATAAAATTTGAGCCTTCTAAACGCAGAAAACTATTTAAAGCGATGAAGCAATTGTTGTCGCCTGAGTGCATGAAAAATCCTGACGCACAAAATGGAACCATATAAGTTTAATACGATAAGAAGAGACAGAACATTAAATACAACTGACGCATGGGTGGTGGAGATTAAATCAAAGTTGATAGCTGACATGAAAGGTTCCCAGCAGAGCAAATGAGCTGCTGACGCAAGGAAGGTGGCGCGATAGAGTATGGAAATTAATGCCTAGTGTTAGTGTAATTATTAGTGAGAGATGCAAAAATTCCTCATTGACACCTATAAATAACCTCAAGATTTATGTCCAAAAGAAGTCCAAGAAATTGGCAGAAGCTCTATAAAAATTCTCCATTCCTTCCACTAGATAACTTCCTCCCGAGCTTTCATTTGAGAAATCTTGAGTGAGAATTCAAGATTTCCACTTGTAGCAGAGAAATGACATCAAACCCATCAGAACAAACATGAAGTAGTAATTCAAAAGAGCCAGAGGGCGCAAGAAATTGCATTTGACGACTTGAATCTCTATCTTTATCTTTCATTTTATATTTCTATTAGCATTTGTATTGTTGTATAATGTTGATAAGATTTCATTATCAATATGAATGCCATTACGTATTTTTGTCTATCCATCTTCTTTTCACCAAATATGAGTAACTAATTCCTTAATGGGTTGAGAAAAATGAAACTAACATGTACTAAGTCAATCATATACTAGTGTCCAACTTGTTTAATGTGTGTTTCATAAACTATTTTGATCAAATCGATAGATTGTTGTAAATAGAATTAATCACTGTTTGAAAAGGCAAGGAATTTTACGATCTCATTAAACAAGAAAAGAAATACCTTTAGGCATAAAGATACGTCTTTTATATTAAAAACCTCATTATATTTGTCCTAGAAATAGGATATTGTGGCTTAATGCATTGAGAAATGTAGCTTATAATTATGAGTAAGTTGCTTGAACACGTGGTATATGCATTGCTTAGGAAGTGTTAGTAGATATTTTTCTCAACCCTATTTCATTCACTGATATTTTTCATTTCTCTTTACATCTTGTTTCACTTGAACTGTGAAACTCATCCCACCCATTTTCACGTATTTTATTAATAGTAGTAGAACAAAATCAATCACTCATATTGTTGACACAAAGTTGCATTAAGCTAAAAAAACAAGCATTTTGAGAATGCAATCCCTGAGTTTAATCGTGTACTCACCAGGACTCTAATTAAATTTATACTTGAGTTTGATTAGATAAAGCTATGTGTTTACACAATTAAGGAGATCAAGCATAAAATTATTTCATCACATCTATAGAAATGCAACAATATGATTCAAATATAACTAAATATGTGATATTTAACCTAATGATTAATTAAATGTTAATTATTTTATTATTATATATGTAAATATTAAATTAGATTTAATACAAATGAAATAAAAGATAACTCTCATGGGAAGTTATCGTGTTAATGGAGGGGAATTCTAAATCACTAGAGTATCATAGCAATAGAAAGTTTAAAATAATATGAATAAGGTTTATATTAAATCTATTGGGTTTATTTTAAGTTTTATGTTGAATTAGAGTGGATAAAAGAATGCATATAGTCAAATAACACGTTTTATAATTTCAAGGTTATATCAATTTCTCTCCGGAGTTTTAGTTTTTTGAGTACTGATATAAGTGGAAATGTTTGATAAATAAGTTACTTGAAAAAATGTCATCAACACTTAATGGCAATATATTTTTAAATTAGTCTTTTATTTGGGAAATGTTCTAGAAAGGTCGTTGCCAATCCATGAAGCGTTCATGAATTATAAATGAAGTGATAGTTTGCTTTTATCATCTAGATAATATATGATGTGTCTGGATTAGAAGATAAAGTCATGATAAAAACTTATCGTATGTTGGAGTCATGAGAAGCTAACTGACCTCAAAAATTAAGTATTATTTGAGTCCAAGAAAATTTTTTATGACTAGAGTCAATAAGGATAAAGTTGTCAAAATAGCTTGGGATGTTACACGATGATGAATTTTAGAAATACCTCAAAAAAGAAGAAAAATGAGAATAAAATAAATTTGATTTAATAAGTTCTTGGTGGAGAATAAAGATTCACACCTTGATAGTTCAATAAAGATTCACTATCGGAATTTTTTTCTTCATTACCATTAAATTATGTTTCTTGGATAATGCCTAAATCAGTAGAATAGCTTCTATTAGTTGGCAACAAAAAATTCATCTCAGTTAAAGTAGTGAGAGACATTAAAATGCCCTTTATTTATGCTAAAAATGATGCTTTTATCACCATAAAAGAAATTCAATTTCTCTAGACTTTATTACTAAATAATTCATAAAGTATGAATGGTTTTTAGTGATAAAGCATGTTCTCAAAAGTTGTTTGAAAATGTACTCAAGTTTAAATAATTACATTTTTTGTATGTTAAAAGTTACATTCGAATACTAAACTGAGAGAGAGTAGGGAATAATGAATCGAGAAAGAAAAATACATTCTTTTCTCCTAAAAGGACACTTGTCTTTGGCATTTAAATGACAGTTATGGGTAATTCTTTAAGAGTTAAAGTTAAATTACTATTACCAGTCAAAAGTCTTGCTTTTCATGCAAGAGTGTCATTGAACCTTATTAGATTAGGCTACTTGGCCAAAGAATATGTTGGACTTATCCATTTTGACCCAAGTGGTCTACTAACTGAAAAAGTAAGTCTGACATCGTAAATATGTCATTAATATGATTGATGAGTACTTATGAGTAAAAGTATCTTAATCTAATGCAACTTAAGTCTTATTTTCTTTGAAATGTTCAAAAGAAATTAGACTAAAATTTAAGCCATTTAGGCAAGTCTATTGTGACATTATGATCAAATCATAATGATTAGCACATGAAATTTATTGTACTATGCCTTATTGATAGAAATGAGATTAGATCTCAACTTTAAGCATTAGATACAATTTGGATAAAGTTGTGTTGCAATAGGAGAAATGCGGTCTTTTGAAACTTAGTACATGTTGAGTACTTTGTTAAACATAATCATAATCTTTTGAAAGTTACACTGATGCTAAACTTCAATAAGGCCATGCAATAGAAATTTAAAATTTGAACATTATTTCCTCCAAAATGTTTGAGAAACAATTTGGATTATGAAAGTGTTGTGAAGCTGGTATATGACATTTTAGTATTTGGGTAAGTTGAGATACTTATGTCAAAATAAACCCTTAATAATTATACTTGGTGAAACAAATGTTTGAAAATACACCTACAGGTAGGTAGTCCTTGGGGAGTTATAAAATGAACTTTTGTACAATCCAAAATAAAACAATGTATTGGTGTGACAAATATTGATTTTATTAGGAATGTCAAATGAAAGGCTGCAAACCTGTGAAATGGTTAAGTTTTTCTAATGAATTAATTCCAAATAAAACCACTTAATAATTAACAAGTGCAACCATTCATTTTCATTTGAAAGTCAAATTCTAATTGTCAACTAGATAAGTCTTCATCGTAGTGAGAGAGTTATGAGATAACTCAACCTATACAAAGACTTACTTGAAGTCTACATTGTCATATTAAATGACAAGATGAAAACTTATAAACCTCAAAAATAGTGGGAGATTTATGAGATGACTCAACCTTTACTGTGACTTATTGGAAATCAAAGTTGTCATACTGGATGACAAGAATTGAAGGATGTTGGCAAAAGACATTATGTTAAAGTCATAAAACTTGAAATGAAGTATATGTAATTTATTTCAGTCTGTTTTTGTAGATTTTCTTGATGGGGTAAAGTCTACAGAACATGAATGGATCTACAAAAGAAGACATAAAAATGTAGAATTTGAAGATATAGATCTTTAAAATGATACTCTTGGCGAATGGTGAAAACTAGCACCGCAACTGATAAGGAAAATAGACTGTGAGTAAATTTTCTCACTTGTTGCTTTAATATAGTCTTTATGCATTATTTGATCCATTGTTGCATATGAGATATGTAAGCATTAATTAATTCTTTTATGAAAAGAAGTTAAATGCATCTACATAAATCAAGAAAATTTTCAAAGATTGAATTACAAAAGGTTTGCAAATTTGTGATGTTCATTTGAGCAAATTTTACAATTAGGATCTTTGAGTATAAGAGTTTGATATAGTATCATAGTCCATGACTTTGAACAATGAAAATGTTCTTATATAGACTAGAAATGAAAAGTGGGTATTTATCTGTTTTATA
This sequence comes from Benincasa hispida, assembly GCF_009727055.1. Classification (NCBI taxonomy): domain Eukaryota; kingdom Viridiplantae; phylum Streptophyta; class Magnoliopsida; order Cucurbitales; family Cucurbitaceae; genus Benincasa; species Benincasa hispida. The sequence continues at coordinate 50,913,089 of NC_052358.1, forward strand.
TTGACATTTACTCATTATGAATGAAGTAAAAAATCAGTATGCAAGTTTGACTATTTGACCAATTTCAAATAGTTGATTTGAAGTGATTTTGTATATTAAATGTCCATATAGAGATGTATGTTAAGTTTGTCTAATGCATCTTACATTTGGAAAGTTGTTGTTGAATGTTTGATGCAATAGTTTTAGATGGAATGATAGCTTATCATTTTAAAGTAAAGTTGATATTTCTAAGGAAAAGTTTCCTAAGACACCTCAAGTGTTGAGGGGATGTAATTCTTACATGAGACTTAGTTAACAATTAATATACAATTGATTAGTTATATTGGTTAAATCAATGATATGACCAGTGATTTTGAAAACTTAAAACTTATGAATAATGAGACATTGGTGTATAAAGCTTAAGATTTGATCTTTTACGAGATAAACTGTCTCACATAGGGTTTAGAGAAATCCATGTTTTATCCTAAGTGGTGTAAATTGAACTATAAGACAATATTTTTACTTGCGAAGCAATAACTTGTATAGCTGTGGTATATCCTCAAATATTTGAAAGCTATGTCAGATATGAATCAGTCTATCCACTTTATGAGATATTGTGGTGCAAGGACTATGTATGAGGATATTTGTAAACATCAAATTGTAGGAATAAAAACAGATTGAAGAGAAATATCATGGTGTTGACCAGATGGTATTTATTGACATAACAGTTTGAATTATATAACAGGATTCTCTAGGCTAAAGTGTGAAAAGATCTCCTAGAATTTTTAGGACTACGAGACATATCTCTAGTGTTCTAGGGCAAGTGGAAGAGCATGTTGAGTATAGAGTATGCACTAGGATACATGTCTCACCGGCTTATGTCTCGCCAGCTTTAATGCAAGTGGTAGATTGTTGAATTGTATGTCTTAAAGCCTCGTAATTAATAATTTATTTGAAATAATGGATGATTATTTTATATATGCAATTATCCATTGAGGAAAGATCCAAGGTTATTTTATGTAAGTTAAACAATATGTAATAGACATAAAGGTAGATCATATTCAAGTAATAATCTAAATAGTTTGTAGTATATGGATAAGATTTGGTGTCTTATTCTTGTGACACTATGGATACGATCCGCTTTATAAATATTATAAGAGTTATAACGTTACAAACGATTTGATCCAAATCGTTTATGTGGAGATATATGAATAAAGATATCTTATACAAAGAGTTTGTATAAGATCGAACAGTGAAATGATTAATCTCTATTTATAACACCGTTGACTGAAGGTTTTAACATTTCATATAATGATCATAGGTAACTTGACTTCAATTCTAAATGAGTTATGAACTCTTGTCTATGAGGCAGTTCTTTGATTTGTATGGACGAAAGTGGCTTGAATCGCCGACTCAATAAGCCTACCATTTTGGAGATTTTTTCGAGTAGGGAGCTAAGAACATAACTACACATTATGAAATTTACTCATTCCCATCTTCAAGGTAAGTAAATGAATTTCTACCTTAAGTGTTGATTCCGAGTCTTGAATAATGGGGCCTTTCCCTCTTATTGGTCCTAGAAGGTTTTGTTTATGGTAGGACCATAAATAGGTTGCTCATTAGAGGATCAATGAGACTTAAGGAGTAAGAAGAAATTATAAGGATAAAATGGTAATTTGACCCAATTGTAATTACAAACAATTTATGGAGGGTTAACTTACTGATAATTTGTTATATCCATGAACATAGAAATATTGTACAGTGTAAAGGGTACAATTGTGAATCTTTAGTGGAGTGACCCACCGTTAATGAATATTGATTAACTTAATTAGAGAGTTTAATTAATTAATCTCGTATCATTGGAGCTTCTAATACGTAGGTTCATTAGGTTCTCTTGCTAGCCCACTAAGGATAAAACAAGAATAATTTAGTTTTGGATTAATTTGAATTGTCCAAATTAAATAAGGGAATATAAATTAATTGTATGAGATGCAATTACTACAATATAATAGATACATTACAATATAAAGTTAATTTTGAATAAGATTCAAAATTAAATTTTATATTATAAGAAAGATATATATCTGAACAAGATTCAAATATTAATTATATGAATGAGATTCACTTAAAACTATAAGTTAAAAATTATATGAATGAGATTCATTTAAAACTATAGGTTAAGGTGTTCACATGCTTTCGTGAGAATTCGATTATTCCATTTGAAGGCGTCCAAATTTGAGATATGGACCTTAAATGTTGTTGACAAACGGATTTGAAGCCAATCGAAGTGTGGGCAATGTCAAAATTCGTCGAACAAGTGTGGAAAAAGGGATTTAAAAATGACTGCCTTCCCAGTTGCATATGATAAAAAAAAAAAAAAAATGCATATCTAACTTTAGAACTATGTTTAGGCTTACAATTTTCAAACTTGGACTACATAATTGTAAATTCCAAGCACCTTATTGCAATCGGGGAAGACTTGAATCAAGGAATTAACCCTACCAGGTTTGAAATGAAGGAGACGAATCCCTCTTTCCAAAACTTAAAAACTCTTCATATGAGAAACTGTCGTTGCAGGTTTTGCCGGAGGATAGGTTATCAAAGAAGAAGAAAAATCGAGGGGAGGAGAGGGACGTTCAGTAGAAAATAAGAAGTCTGAAAAACTAAAGAGGGAGAGAGAGAGGTGGAGGCGACTTAAAACATAGGCTTTTTTTCCTATGGTAAAAGCAATAGTCTTGGATTTATGACACTTAAAAACTGTCATAAATGTTAAAAAATACGAAAATCAGTGATTTTTCCAACCAAAAACGCGCTTTTTATGATTTATGACGGCTTTTTCTCCCTCTCCCTTAATTTGGTTATAGACTTCTCTTGTGGAATGTCATTTTGTTGTAGTGAGATATATTAAAATTCTACTGACAATCATAATATTAAATTTTCGTTGAAATATTGATGTTTCCATCAATATTGTCATATTTTCTATGAATTCATCATGAAAGGTAATTGGCATTTTTATTATATCTTATTAAAATCTTAAAACATAAAAAATAACCAACAAAATGTCATTGATATAAGTATAATACATATTTAACAAATATGTTACTTTGTTCAAAAAGAATAACTTTTTATTAATTTTTTTAATATTTTGTTTTTATAATTTTTTAAGAAATACAATCGATATCAATATTTTCATCGATCAATTCATAAAATTGAAACCTTGGCATTTATGTGATAGCAACATTCTAAGCCTGACTAACAATTAAACAAAAGTAATAATATGTAATATATGTTGAGATAGATAGCAATGAAGAAGTGTGTTCAAGTCATAAATTAAAGTTGTGTTTGGATTGACTTTCTAGCTTTGTTTAATAACCACTTAATTTTTGTAAAATTATAATTTTTTTTCTACAACTTTTTTTTTCATGATTTTCATCTTTTCTAACTATAACTTGAATTTTAAGACAAGTTTCAACAAAAATAAGTTTCTTTTTTTTTTAAAAAAAAAAACTACAACCTGTTTGATAATCATTTCTTTTGTTCTTTTTGTTTTTTTTTTTTCTTTTGAAAGTTGATAAACTCAATTTTCACATATAAAATTCTATATATTATGTTGTTCACTTCTCACTAATGTTTTCAAAAATCAAGCTAGATCTTACAACTTAAATATATAAATATATATATTTAACTTAGTTTTGTTCTTAGATTTTGGCTAATAATTCAAATGTTACTTTTAAAAAGTGAAAATCATGATAAGAAATTGAAGAGAAAACAAATATAAATTTTAAAAGCAGAACATTAAAAATAAAATGGTTATCAAAGGATGCATTTTTTTTTAAAAAAAAATATTCAAATTTACCTTGAATTCTGAAAACACTAGATAACAAAAAAAAAAAAAAAAAAAAATAATTTTATTGGAAGATATAATAAATAAAAAAGACAATAGGTCAAAGCAATATTTATAAGTGTTGCATCTGTTTGATAACGTTTTCGTTTTCTGTTTTCTATTCTCGTTTCTCATTTTTTGAGAAAAGGACGTGTTTGATAACTCATCTTGTTTCTTGTTCCTAAATTTTAAGAAACGTTTCTAAAAATAGGGTCAAATTTGAGAAACTACAATGTTTTGTTTTTGCTTTATATAAAAGCATTTCCTTTATGTATCAAAAGTTATCTCTAGTTTGTTGGTGGACATGTATGCCTATATCCTATGAGGAACAGACACGGATATAAATACGCAATATGGATACGATCGGATATGAAGATGCGTTAATTTTTAAAAAACTAAGATATGGATATTTCATTTTTAAATATATATTCTTATATATAAAAATTGAATATAATTATATAAATAAATATACTAAATGTAATTCACCAAAGCATAAAAATACCAAATTTAATACATTTTATTCTAATTGTTAATTTAATTCAACATACTTTAAATCTAAAATAAAAGTTGGAAGTCTGAAATTAACTAATTTAATATTTTAAAAAACAAACAAATAAAAAATAAAATTGAAACTTTTGGGCTGGCCATTAGGCCCAATATAGTAGAAGTGTGGTAATTTTTTAAGAAACCTAATGAAGCTATCGTCCTCTCTTCCTCACTTTCACCACATAATGAAGCTTCCGCCCACGCCTCTCACTTTCATTGCCCACTCTTCCTCAGATGAAGACTTCGTTAGCTGGCGCATATACCGCCTTGCCATTCATTTGCTCCTCTGGCGACCGTGCAACTGTGGTCTGACGCTATTTCTGGCGAGTTCCCACAGTGAGTTCGACTTCCTCTGAGTTCCCATAGTGAGATCCCACGATGGTTGACGCTATTTACAGTGAGTTACTACTGTGAGATCAGTTTTTTCCTTTTATTTAGACTTAAAAAATACAGGAGCGTATTCATGGACATATCTTTTTTCAAGATATGTAAAACAGATACGCTAAAACACAAATCTGACATATATCTGAGTCGTATTTGGATGAATGCATATCAGATACAGATTCCATCACTTCCCTCACGTAACCATGCTTCATACCCTAACCATTATTTCCACCACTTGGTGTTTCAATCCTCATTAAGGGTTTTTTATTTCAGTTTTTGTTCATATTTCTTTTATTTTTTTACATCTTTTATATTTTATTCATTTTCTTTATTAATATGACTATTTTTAATATTTTTTTTAAATAATGTTATTTTAATATATATTGACAAAAATAGGGTATATGAGAAAGTATTTTTTAAAATAGGTGGGTATTGAAACTATTGACAAAAGTAGGGTAGTGAAATCGTGTACGGGGTATGTTAAAAAAATGTGATATTAGGAGCGACAAAATATTTATTTAGACTAGGACAATAACATCGATTACCATTTAATTCAATCGGCTGACTAGTTGATCGATCGCATGAAAACATGTGGATCGGGTTCACAATTTATTTTTTTTTAAAAGAAAAAGATTGATTAATTATTTTTTTAATTGAAGATGTACAATAATATTAAGACTTTAGGAATGGATCCACAAATTCCTTCATTATTAAACTTAATTATATATTTAATCTACAACGAAAACATAATTATTTTGAAGTTGATGAATTATTTGGAAAATAGTAGTGAGGAACATGATCTTGAGTTGGTACCGTCGGATATGTTCACCTAAATAGATTGGGAAATTACAAATTCAACATGTGAACTAGGATCTACTTTGGAGGAAAGGAGTATAGGTGTAGATAATTGTAGTTTAATACAGAAAGGAATGTTGTTTAATACTAAAGAAGATTTACAGCTTGCTGTAAAAAAATATTGTGTGACAGAACACTACGAGATTATTATAGGAGAATCAAATCAAGATCTTTGGTATGTCAAATATAAATCATGGAGTGATGGTTGTGATTGCAGTTTAAGGGCATATCGGTGTAAAACTCATGGGATGTTTGAAATCAACAAACTTCAAGGGGAACACTCATGTTTGTTTTCAGAATTGACATGGGATCATTCACAGCTTGATTCAAATTTTATGAGTATCAAAATCCAAAATTTGGTTAGAGTTAATCTTAGGGTACTTGTGGTGTTACTCCAAGAAGCAATTAAAAAACAGTATGACTATAATGTTAATTATAGACAGGTATGACAAGCCAAGAGAAAAGCGTTGATTGTTGTTTTTGGTGATTGGGAGAAATCATATTCAAAACTTCCATATTGGTTGAGTGTTCTTGTTCATTACAATCCAGGAACATGCACAAAATAGTTTTTCCTTCCCTCTGATGTGCCAGGTACGACTATTTTTTGTCGAGTTTTTTGGTCCTTCAGTCCTGCAAGAGAAGGGTTCAAACATTGTAGGTCATTAATCCATATCGATAGAACTCATCTCTATGGAAAGTATAAGAGGAAATTATTGACCGTCTTATCTATTGATGCAAACGGGCATACATTTCCCCTTGCTTTTGCTATTGTTGAAGGTGAAAATTCGTCCAGTTGGTCATAGTTTTTGTGGGCATTGCGTAAATATGCTATGGTATTTGCTTGATTTCTGATAGACATAAGGACATTCTTGCAGCAATTAATAATGAGGAAATCGATTGGAGTGAACCTAGAGCGTACCATCAATATTGTCTTCGCCATATTGCCAGTAATTTCAATATGAAATATAAATCAAAGCAACTAAAAGATTGGTGTTTAAGACAGAAAATCAACACCAAAGACGCAAGTTCATTCGGTGCATGAAAGAATTGAAATAATTGCACCCTGAATGCCTTGAATATTTTTCAGATATGACTTGAAAAAATAGACCCAATCACATGACGGTGGGTACCGCTATAGGTGGATGACAAGCAATGTTGCTGAATGAATGATGTTTTCAAAGGTGCTAGAATATTACCAATTACTTGTTTGGTTAAGCTAACATTTTATCGCACAATACTGTATTTTAAACGTCGAAGACAAGAAATCAGTGAAGCACTCGATCGTGGGGACATGTATATAAAATATGCCCTAAGAAAACTTAAGAGATGGGAGAAACGAGCATATGCGCATACGGTGACATCTATTGAAAGGGAAAGTCAAACTTTTGAAGTACAAACTGCCATAAGTATGATTTCTCCCTATAAAGGACAAAACACCCAAGTTTTGAGCTTGAAAGAAGGAACATGTTCTTGTAATAAGTGACATTCATTCAAGATTTCATGCTCTCATGTAATTGCAGTTTGTAATTACATGTGTTTGACATACATACCAATTATTGATGAATGATACAAATTGTCCAATTTCAAGCAATGTTATGAAGGTCGCTTCCATCTAATAGAACACCCAAATTATTGGCCAGAATTATCATTTACAGAAGTTCGTCCAAATGTGAACTTACTAAGAGAACAAGGTCGGCCAAAAAGTACGCGCATTCATAATGAACTGGATTGGAGAGAGGCAAGCCAAAAATTTCGATGTACAATTTGCAAAAGATAAGGACATAACAGACGTACTTGTCCACAACGTACATTAGGTGCTTCGTCTTCGAGTCATTAGGTGTATCTTTTATGTAGTTATATATTTTATGTACTTATATTTTTCATGTAATATTATCTTTTATGAACTTATATTTTTTATGTAATTGTTTCATTTTATGTAATTGTACATTTTATGTGATGAACTAAATTTTCATGTAATTGTAACTTTTTATGTATCTTTTATGTGATAGATTTTATTATGTAATGTAATTTGAAATTTTTAAGTAATAGAGTCTTGTCCTTCTAATCCTGTACAATTATATCAACAAAATATGTATCGTTCACAATTGGTATGGGATAGTTCCTCCACAGTAGTTTTGAGTTGTCGGAGAAGGGATGCGTCTACAATACATACTATCTCATTTGATCACCGAATTATTCTCTACGTTGAACAGACAGGTTTTCTTGGGGTTGCACAAATCGGTTTTATCCAGTTTGATTGACACCTTATTAGTGCTCTAGTTGAGCGGTGGAGACCAGAAACTCACACATTTCATCTGCCTTGTGGGGAATGTACAATTATGCTGCAAGATGTTGCCATACAGTTTGGTTACGAGTGGACGGGCAACTATTGACAGGTTCACTACAATATGATTGAAAGAACATTTGTGAAGAGCTCTTAGACGTTCTACCAGATGATCTGAAAGGCCCAAGATTGAGTATCCTTTGATTGGCGTCCCAGTTCCCAGAATTACCTCTCGATGCCAATGACGTCAGCGTACGTAGGTATGCACGAGCATACATCATGCAACTTATTGGAGGATTTTTGTTCGTTGACAAGTCATACTCTAATGCATCTCATGTTTCTCCCGCTACTGTCTGATTTCGAGCATGCTGGTACGTACTCGTGGGGTGGTGCATGTCTTGCTTGGTTGTTTAGAGAACTTTGTCGGGCTACCAATGTACAAACGTTGGAAATAGTGGGGTCATTGATACTACTACAAGTATGGGCTTATGATAGATTTTCAGTTATAACACCACAAGTCCAGTTGCAGGCCCCAGATCATCGTCCACTTAGTGTCAGGTATTATTTCATTTATATATTTATTTCGTTATCATTTTATGTAAGAATATAAATTAATTGTATTTTTTATAATTTTAGATGAAATGGTGTATTAGCTGCTTCTGAAAAGACAACAAATATATTGCTCGTGTACCGAAAAATATTGGACAGACTGATGCACAATCAGGTAACAAATGTATATATAAATGAATTTTTAAAACATTTTGGATGTATACTTATCTTTTTTTTTTTTTGGTCAGATTATTTGGACGTCATACACACAACAGATTTGGTCATCCCTATCTGATTACTGTAATGATGGTGAAAATATATGGTTGACCGTTAGTCCTCTTATATGCTTCCATATAGTAGAGTGACATCATCCAGATTGTGTGTTGAGATAGTTCGGTCTGCGACAAACGATGTATTCGTTGTCCTATACACTCCCAACACTACACCAGATTGATTTGAGAGGTAAGCATGACCAAGACTGACGTCTAATACATGCAGAATATATATCCTACTGGCATGGACGACATGATCGTTGTGCACAAGGAGAATTAACAAATGGGCCAACTGTATCAAATGACTACTTTTTCTGGTACAATTCAATCACGAGACGATTTATCACATCTGACGGCGCTTACTATTACTGCATGGCAAGAGATTTAAAATCAGACATTTTCCATATATGATATGAATATTGTTTAATATTTATCGGAGATGTACAATAATATTCAATGCAGCACAACTTACTAGATTTGGGTTCAATGTGTCAACAAACATTGGTCAACATAGAAGATATTATTCAATAAACAAGGGACGGATTCAATGTTGCTGACACCGATCGGAGACGTATTTTTCGTAGACGACAACGACAACAAGGTGAACCTAATTTAGAGGGACACGAAGACAACCCCCATGAGGGGTAAGGGCCAGGGGGTCGTTTTTAAATTTAATGTAAATTGTTATTTTCAAATTGTAAATTAAAGAACTAATTGTAAATTTTCTTTAATATCATGACATTTTTTTTAATACGAGTAAAAAATAATTATGTTTTCATTGTAGATTAAATATATAATTAAGTTTAATAATGAAGGAATTTGTGGACCCATTCCTAAAGTCTTAAAAATGTTGTAATCTCCAATTAAAAAAATAATAATTAGTCAATCTATTTTTTTTTAAAAAAATAAATCGTGGACAGGGTCACCTGTCCATGAGTTTTCATGCAACGGTCAACCAAGTCAGCCGACGTGGTGTTGACTAGATTAAACGTTAATCGTGTACCCCATACACGATTTCACTAACCTACTTTTGTCAATAGTTTCAATATATACCTATTTTTAAAAATACTTTCTCATATACCCCATTTTTGTCAATAGTTTGAAAAAAATACTATATTTTTTAACAAAATCCATATACTTTATTTTAATTTTGAGTTTTAAAATTGTCAAATCTTTTTAGAATATATATTATTTTAATTTTCAATTTTTAAATTTTCAATATATTATATATATATATATATATATATATGTTTATATATTAATTCGCTATATTTATATTTAATTTTAATTTTGAATTTTAAAATTTTCTGATATTTAGATTTAATATATTGTTTTAGTTTTTAATTATTTTCAATATATATATGTATATAAAATTTTAAAGTTTTTATTCTAAATTTTGCAATATGCATGTTTATTTATTCTTTTAATTTCAATATCTACTACATCTAAAACCGACAAGAATTTTACAAAATATCAATTTTGTTCAATAAAAAATTCATTAAACTTAACTTTAATATTTACCATACATAATAATATAATTAATTTGGACTTGAGTCGACATCATTTAAGTCGAATAACTCAAGTGAAAAATACTATTACAAATTAAATGTGAGAAACATTTGAAGATAAGACAATAATTGTGTTATTGTTGTTAATTTTGCATTGAGATTTGTTTGCATTTGATAATGTACATTTTTTATAATTATTATTTGTATTTAATAATCTGAATATTTTATAATTATTTTTTATATATTTGATGCATGTTATAGACTTTTATTTTACACAATCAAATTGTATTTAATCTATAAAACAAGATGAATGGTAAAAAAAATATATATATATAAAAAATGGTTATCAAATAAATTTCCATTTTTTTTATTAAAGAAACATGAAACAAAAATAGTTATAAAACATATTCATATTTCTAGTTCTTAAAAAATAAGAAACATAAACAAGAACAAGAAACGGTAAACGAGAAATAGAAACGTTGCCAAATGGATTGTTAATTTTTCAAATCAAATGGTTATTACAAGCAACTAAAAAAAATGTGCATGCTTACGACGGTGAGACTAAGACATTGAGACTTTTGTTGAAAGGTGAAGAGGTGAAAACTTTAACAAGTAAGATGGAAGGTTCAAGGTGAATACATCAAGATAATTGTAGGTAATTTTTTTCCCCTTTTTCTACCAAATTTATTCAAGCTTGTCTTTCAATCAAATATCCTATTGGATGTTGTGATTAAAAAAAAAAAAAAAAAGTTAGTGCAGTTTGATGTTTGGATAATTAATTAAAAGATTTTTATGGGATTTATTTAATCGGAATGGTTAATTTATTCTAAAAAGAACTTGATTTTGGAGTTACGTAGGGAATTGAATT
>NC_052358.1:50924241-50974948 GCF_009727055.1 Benincasa hispida
ATATATATTATATATATATATTTGTTCAATATAACATTTAATCCTAACCCAAATAGAATAAAGCACTTCAAATTTCCATAACTAATCACAAATCAAAACCAATTCAATTCCCTACGTAACTCCAAAATCAAGTTCTTTTTAGAATAAATTAACCATTCCGATTAAATAAATCCCATAAAATCTTTTAATTAATTATCCAAACATCAAACTGCACTAACTTTTTTTTTTTTTTTTTTAATCACAACATCCAATAGGATATTTGATTGAAAGACAAGCTTGAATAAATTTGGTAGAAAAAGGGGAAAAAATTAACCTACAATTATCTTGATGTATTCACCTTGAACCTTCCATCTTACTTGTTAAAGTTTTCACCTCTTCACCTTTCAACAAAAGTCTCAATGTCTTAGTCTCACCGTCGTAAGCATGCACATTTTTTTTAGTTGCTTGTAAATAACCATTTGATTTGAAAAATTAACAATCCATTTGGCAACGTTTCTATTTCTCGTTTACCGTTTCTTGTTCTTGTTTATGTTTCTTATTTTTAAGAACTAGAAATATGAATATGTTTTATAACTATTTTTGTTTCATGTTTCTTTAATAAAAAAAATGGAAATTTATTTGATAACCATTTTTTATATATATATATTTTTTTACCATTCATCTTGTTTTATAGATTAAATACAATTTGATTGTGTAAAATAAAAGTCTAATAACATGCATCAAATATATAAAAAATAATTATAAAATATTCAGATTATTAAATACAAATAATAATTTAATAAAAATGTACATTATCAAATGCAAACAAATCTCAATGCAAAATTAACAACAATAACACAATTATTGTCTTATCTTCAAATGTTTCTCACATTTAATTTGTAATAGTATTTTTCACTTGAGTTATTCGACTTAAATGATGTCGACTCAAGTCCAAATTAATTATATTATTATGTATGGTAAATATTAAAGTTAAGTTTAATGAATTTTTTATTGAACAAAATTGATATTTTGTAAAATTCTTGTCGGTTTTAGATGTAGTAGATATTGAAATTAAAAGAATAAATAAACATGCATATTGCAAAATTTAGAAAAAACTTTAAAATTTTATATACATATATATATTGAAAATAATTAAAAACTAAAACAATATATAAATCTAAATATCAGAAAATTTTAAAATTCAAAATTAAAATTAAATATAAATATAGCGAATTAATATATAAACATATATATATATATATATATATATATATATATTGAAATTTAAAAATTGAAAATTAAAATAATATATAATTCTAAAAAGATTTGACAATTTTAAAACTCAAAATTAAAATAAAGTATATGGATTTTGTTAAAAAATATAGTATTTTTTTCAAAATATTGACAAAAATGGGGTATATGAGAAAGTATTTTTAAAAATAGGTATATATTGAAACTATTGACAAAAGTAGGTTAGTGAAATCGTGTATGGGGTACACGATTAACGTTTAATCTAGTCAACACCACGTCGGCTGACTTGGTTGACCGTTGCATGAAAACTCATGGACCAGGTGACCCTGTCCACGATTTATTTTTTTAAAAAAAATAGATTGACTATTATTATTTTTTTAATTGGAGATTACAACATTTTTAAGACTTTAGGAATGGGTCCACAAATTCCTTCATTATTAAACTTAATTATATATTTAATCTACAATGAAAACATAATTTATTTTTACTCGTATTAAAAAAAATGTCATGATATTAAAGAAAATTTACAATTAGTTCTTTAATTTACAATTTGAAAATAACAATTTACATTAAATTTAAAAACCCCCTGGCCCTTACCCCTCATGGGGGTTGTCTTCGTGTCCCTCTAAATTAGGTTCACCTTGTTGTCGTTGTGCGTCTACGAAAAATACGTCTCCGATCGGTGTCAGCAACATTGAATCGTCTTGTTTATTGAATAATATCTTCTATGTTGACCAATGTTTGTTGACACATTGAACCCAAATCTAGTAAGTTGTGCTGCATTGAATATTATTGTACATCTCGATAAATATTAAACAATATTCATATCATATATGGAAAATGTCTGATTTTAAATCTCTTGCCATGCAGTAATAGTAAGCGCCGTCAGATGTGATAAATCGTCTCGTGATTGAATTGTACCAGAAAAAGTAGTCATTTGATACAGTTGGCCCATTTGTTAATTCTCCTTGTGCACAACGATCATGTCGTCCATGCCAGTAGGATATATATTCTGCATGTATTAGACGTCAGTCTTGGTTCATGCTTACCTCTCAAATCAATCTGGTGTAGTGTTGGGAGTGTATAGGACAACGAATACATCGTTTGTCGCAGACCGAACTATTTCAACACACAATCTGGATGATGTCACTCTACTATATGGAAGCATATAAGAGGACTAACGGTCAACCATATATTTTCACCATCATTACAGTAATCAGATAGGGATGACCAAATCTGTTGTGTGTATGACGTCCAAATAATCTGACCAAAAAAAAAAAAAAGATAAGTATACATCCAAAATGTTTTAAAAATTCATTATATATAACATTTGTTACCTGATTGTGATATTTATTTATTTATTTATTTAGGGTGTGTTTGGTATGTGATAAAAGTAGAGAGTTGAGTTGAGTTGAGTTGGTAATTATTATCTGGAGAGTTAAATTATCTGGGAGTTAAATTATTTGTGTTTGTTGTGCAGAGTTAAGTTGAGTTGGTAATTATTGTCTGTGTTTGTTGTGCAGAGTTGAGTTGAGTTGAGTTTGAAGATCTGATGCAGTTTTTTTGTGAATAAGATTAGTTCTATTTTTCTGTTTGTTTTTTTATTTCATTCTTTTATTTTTTAGTTTTATGCTTTGCTATTGTTGATTAATTTTCAAATATACAAGTTTTTTCCCAAATCATTTATGACATAAACTGGACAATCTCAATTTATTTTTTCAATTTGTAGAACATAATAGATTATTTTTCATATATTCTTTTCAAAAACTGTAATAATTCTAATTCTCTTCAATCGGCAAAACATACCAACAAAGTATATTTCATATTGCTGCTTAATTAATTGGTATATTGTGTATTGTATGTATTTATATTGAATGTTTGTATATATATTGAAGGTACATATATTTCATATTGAATGTTTGTATGTATATATATCCAAAAAAAAATCACAAAATATATGTTCTTTTCGATACTTATAATATTAGTTATATTTACAAACACAAAAATTACATGTTTTCAAGTATGCAAAGGTTATCATTCTTTTCAACATGACAATCCATTGTCCATTTGCTATTATCCAAAAGAACTATAAACAAAATATAGGGGTGTGGTTAGTCTACATGTTTCTTCCTAGTAGACGGAAGTAGTACCTCTTCCATGCGTGTTCTGGTACTGCAAGGAAAAAATCTGTCTTTTGAATGTCTGTGACAACGATGTCAATAAGAGTGACCTGATCATCCTCATCCAGGCCATCAATGTTGTATATGGCATTTACTACTTCCTTCCAATGCCCGAACTTCAGCTTATACTTCTCCTTTTGCCACGATGCAAGTCTACCCATGTGTGTGCTCTGCATTTCAACAATCGATCTCATGATGTCGATCATTTCAGTTTAGAATGATGGCCTCTTCCTCTTACTGCCTCGAGATGACTTGGCTGGTACACTCGCTCTACCTGTAGATTGTTCTGCTGGCTCTTCATCTATTTCATCTTGATTTAATGGTGATTCTGTCTGGCGAACCTCAGGGGTTTGACAGTCCTGTGATCCAAGTCGAATCTCATCTTCAAACTCTCTGAATGCATTCGTCGCCATCACGTATGGGTCCTCACTTGATTTCCCTACTACTCTGTCTTTCCCAAATACGGTGGAGAAGTCATCGTAATGTGGGAATGGCTTGTTCCACATCCTCTTCGCATTGGGATGACTCTGCATTGATACACATACACATTATTAATATTTATATTATAACACGTACCTGTACATTTTTTTTTTCTAGAATCTTACCAGAACCCAAAGATCGAAAATCTCTCTCTCGACCTGGACACATTTGAACTCCTCGTTCCAGTCGAACCCTGACTGACTTAACATCTCTGATACTATGTTGTATTGTTTCTTCAGACTTCTCACCTTGCACTCAATGGTGTTCTGATTCAGTGTGCACCCGGGCACTTTCTCATGCAGAATTCGCTCCAAGTGTTGTAGGTAACCTGGTCGAAACGTCCCATTGTCGGACCTCCAACCGGTCTCCACTAAATACAATAGAGCTTCCACCAACTTAGCGTCCTCCACCTTCGACCATATGTGTTTAGATCTCTTACCATTACTTGTCATTATGCTGCATGCATACGTTTGTTGAATGAAAAGATGCTATAATTAAACACATGTACAAACAAAGGATAAACTGCTGAAATTATATGTTCAATTGTTCACACAGAGTCTTAGCACAAAACATTTTCACGACATACTTGGAATGTTCCATAATTAAATTCCATTCAGTAGTAAAAGAAAAGTAAGCAATGAACATTGAATAATCAGGCTCTTTGCCATTGAGTAAACATTTCGACCACTAAGTCATCCCTGAACTTGGTCCATTCCTCCAATGATTCAGCAAATTCAATATGATCCCCATCAAGACCAACTGATGCAGAACTCTCCTCATCAGGCACGTCAAGCATTACACCGATTCCCATATCCCTTGTGATTAAGTTGTGAATAAGGCAACATGCAGTTATTGTTCGACATTAGACTTGTATTGGGTAGAATGATTTTCCCCTAAGAATAGCCTACTGCCCCTTTAGCAACCCAAACGCTCGCTCGATAACGTTCCTTACTGAATAATGTTTCATGTTAAAAAATTCTTTTGCAGTTGTAAGTGCGTTTCCTGCTCCACGCCAATCGGAGAGATGGTATCGTTCCCTTCTATACGACGCCAAGAATCCTTCAGCGTTGGGGTATCCAGCATCATATAGGTAATAGTATCTTGTACACGTTTCGAAATGTCATGCACATGTGTTGTGGCATGTACACATATTTAAATAACGTATATGGTTATTATAATACCCTTTGGAACCCTCAATCCATACGGTCGTGAAACCGCATCCCTAAGAACCTTTGAATCGGCTGCAGACTCTTCCCACCCTGGAAAAACGAAGACGAACTCCCCATTTTGATCACACACCGCAAGAACGTTTGTGGCAATCTCTCCCTTTCTCGTCCTATATCGAGGTCGATCGAAGACACTAACATTCACTTTAATGTATGTGTTGTCTAGCGCACCTAGACAATTCTATTTCTCTCAAGTGATCAGAATGAATTAAAAAAAAAATCTATCGTTGCATGCATATTTATGACGTATTCATATAACAAACTGAGTACTTTTTGTACCTGAAACCACTTCCATCTTCCATCGGTGCATGTATTTGTGATCAGTTCTGGTTTTCTTAACAAAACAGTTTGAAGTTGTAAGACTGCCCTAAGAATTGCGTTGAAATATCTCAAAACTATCTCACCAGACCTCGAAAAGTTTTTGCGTACCACTCGATTCTTGACATTGTGTGCAAGAATGTGTAGAAATATCACAACCATCTCTTCGACGTCCATACATCTTGTTGGTTCCAAATAACCAGTCGACCGTAGCATATTACATAGAATCGTAAAGGTACGTCTATCTATTCGGGTGCTTTCACGACATGCCAAGTCACTCTCGTAAATTAGGCGAAAGAAGGTCAACTGCCTAATGCAGTGCCTAGCATATGTTGGTTGTTTCTCTATCCTTCGGTAGTTGTTCAATAACGTGGTTACTGTTATGAACAACTGTATTTGAGAGTACGAAATAATTCTCATGATTGAAAAGAGGTCTTCAACAGTATCCATCTTTATAGGGAAAGGGATACACAAGTTGTTCCTGAAAGGGTTATGTATTTGGTGGATTATGTTTCATGATTAAGAAAGAATAGCAAATAATGTCAAGTGTCGGTATTGGGCATATTGGGTTATAGTTTGGATTTATGGTGTTATATCCCAATATACCTATAATAATCTAAAAATACATGTTTTCAAGGGCTTAGTGAGTTTTTTTTCTAAGGATAGGGTTGAGGGTATTTTATTAAGTCTTTTTAAGGGCCCAGTGGGTTCTTTTTTTCTCTCTCTTTCTTATTCTTCTTATTTTTTTTCCCTAGATTAGTTTATGAACAATTTGTATCAACTTCTAAAAACTTGTCATACTCCTAGTTCTTAGGACAACAATTTTTCACCGAAAGATATGTTAAAATGATGTATATAGAAAAAAAATATGCATTTTTCCATACTTTCAAAACTTGGTGAGCTGATTGTATGAATATTGTTGTGCAATATTTTTTTAATTCTTATGTCACCGATTAAGAACTATATTTTTCAAAAATTAAACATTGGTTATAATATTAATACCATCGTTTCATTACAATTACATAATTTTTTTAAAAAAAATCAATTTTGATTGTGAAACGATAGTAAGACATACTAAAATTAATGCTGAAACTAGCTTGATAATAACACACCAAAATGTATAGAATATGTTCTTATTGAAGCTAAAAAAAATGAAATGAACGTATTATTAGGTAAAAAAAATTACATAACAGTACTATTTCACCCATAATTCATAAAAAATTTGAGAAGTTTCAGAGGAGGTGAAAAACAATGAGGATCTCGCTCATGAGGAGGATCTTGCTCATGAGGAGGATCTCGCTCATGAAGATCCACATGAGCGAGATCCTCATTGTTTTTCACCCATTAAAATGAACGTATTATTAGATAAAAAAAAATTACATAATAGTACTATTTCACCCATAATTCATCAAAAATTTGAGAAGTATCAGATTAAAAAATATAATGTCGCCAACAATTAATAAAAAAATTTGTGAACTAGTATTCTAGAAAAATGTGACCAACAATTAACAAATAACATATTTCCATAAAAAAATAAAAAATAAATAAGTCATAAAAAAAGGAGATACTCTTAACCTCAAAATAACAAACCTCTTCAAACTAATTAGGAATGATTTGTGCAATTAATTTGGACCTCACAAGAAACATAAAATAATGATAGTTAAATTAAAAATAAAATAAAATAAATTGAACTAAGGAGTAACCAATAAAAAATAAATAAATTGAACTAAAGAGTAACTAATAAAAGCATACTTTTTTAGTAGAGAAAGACCGTGGAAATATAAAACGTGGAAAAAGACCGTGGAAATATAGTGGAGAAAGGTAGTAGAAATATAAAATGTAGGAGTGGGAAGTCATCTATAAATAGAAGAGGGAGAAAGAAGTGGTTAGAAAAGGGAGAAATAAGTGGTTATTGGAGAGAGTTGAGTGCATTGGAAAAAGAAGTGGTTATTGGAGAGAGTTTGGTGCATTTATTAAATAGTGAAATTAATTTAACCTTATTAATTAAAGAGTGAAGTTAATATAACCTCATTAATTAAAGAGTGAAGTTAATTTAACCTCATTAATTAAAGAGTGAAATTAATTTGAATGTTAGTTGAAAGTAAGTAGCAGCCACATTGGTAGTAAAGTCAAATAAATACAAATAGTAAAGTCAAGTAAAAAAAAAAAAAAAAAAAAAAAAAACAATGAGGATCTCGATCATAAGGAGGATCTCGCTTATGAGAATCTTCATGAGCGTGATCCTCCTCATGAGCGAGATCCTCATTTCTAGCGAGATTTCTTTATAAAGCGAGATCTCACAAAATTAGCGAGATTCAGCCCACATTTCTAGCGAGATTTCCTTTTAGAATGAGATCACAAAATTAGCGAGATTCAGTCCACATTTCTAGTAAGATTTCCTTCTAGAGCGAGATCCTCATCACAAAATTAGCGAGATTCAGCCCACATTTCTAGCGAGATTTCCTTCTAAAGCGAGATCCTCATCACAAAATTAGTGAGATTTCACTTGTCGAGGGTTGAAGTTTCGACTTATGTACAACCCTTTATACATATTGTTTCCAAGTTTTTCTTTGTTTGTCGAGTTATGTATGTCGAAACTTCAACCTTCGACAACCCTAATATACATATTGTTTCCAAGTTTTTTTTTGTTTGTCGAGTTCTCAACATTCGACCTCTACATTAATCTAATCCTCAACCCTCGACTTCTAACAAAACAACAATATTTCTCTAATATAAAAGGTCTAATATTTCCCTAATATAATAAGTTTTGAAAACAACCATATTAATATAAAAGGGCTTAATAAACATGGGTAATAAATACCCACCCAACTCAATAACTCATATCCATTTATCAAACACCCCCTTATTGAGATACATGAATGCTACATTATTCGGAGAAAGGAAATATTATAATGAGATTTTTTAATCTTTTGAACTAAAAATGGGATAAAGTTTGAAAAAAATATGGTAGTTTTTTTTGGAGAAAGATAATCATACACCCGGTACACGATTAGGTTTTAATTCAATCAGCGTTGGTGGACTTGGTCAAAGTTATACACGTGGATCGGGTCCATGATTTACCTATATTTTTCCCCGTTTTGATTTTTTTTTAATTTTTAACTATATTAAAAATAAAAAATTGACTTACTAAGTAGTACGTCCCTCTATAAATAATAATAAAAAAAATAGATCTCATGTATATGGTAGAGTCTACTATAGAAAAAGAGAAATTAGTTCTTTAATTTCAAAATAGAAGTTTATATGAAGTTTAAAGATGACCCTTATGGTGCTTATCCCACAGGGATTGTCTTCGTGTGTCTTTAAATTAGCTTCGCATTGTTGTCGTTTTCATCTACGACGAATATATCTTCGATTAGTGTCAACAATATTGAGTTGTCTTGTTTGTTGAATAATACTTTCTACATTAACCAATGTTTAGTCACACATTGAATCCAACTCTGATAAATGGTATTGTACTAAATATTGTTGTACATCTTGGACAAAATTATTCTTGTACAATGGAAAGAAGTAGTATTAAATAATATTCATATCATATATTTGGGAAATGTGAGATAATAAATCTCTTACCATATAGTAATAGTAAGTGTCGTCAGGTAAACATAGTCATTTGATACCGCTGGTCTATTTGTTATTTCTCCCTGTGCACAACGATCATGACGTACACGCCAGTAGGATATATATTCTGCATGAATTTGGCATCAGTCTTGGTCGTACTTACCTCTCAAATCAATCTTGTGTAGTGTCGGGAATGTATAACACAACAAAGGTATCGTTTGTCGCAGACTGAACTATCTTAACATAATCTAAAGGATGCCACGCTACTATATAGAATCATATAAGAGGACTAACGGTCAACTAGATGTCTTGACCATCACAACAATAATTAAGTAGTGATGACCAAATATCTTGTGTGTATAACGTCCAATTATTTTGACAAAAAAGAAAAGAAAAAAGATAATTAGACACTCTAAAAGTTTTTAATATTTATTTATATATACGTTTGTTACCTAATTGTGTATTAGTTTGTCGGATATTTGTCAGTATTCTAGTAACATATTTGCTAACAGTTTAGAGGCAGCTAATACACCACTCCATCTAAAATTATAAAAAAAATACAATGAATTAATATTCTTACATCAAATGATAATGGAATAAATATATAAATGAAATAATACCAACATTGAGTGGATGATGATCTAGGGTCTGTAACTGGACTTGTGGTGCTATAATTTTAAATAGCTCATACTTGTAGTAGTATCAATGGTCTTGCTAATGCTTGTGCATTAGTAGCTTGACAAAGTTCTCTATAAAGCCATGCAAAACAGGCATCACCCCATGAGTACGTACGAGTATCTTCGAAATCAGACAATAGAAGAAGAAACATAAGATGTACTAGAGTGTTCGACTTGTTAGCGAACAAAAATTCTCCAATAAGCTGTATAATGTACGGTCGTGCTTACCTACGTACACTGATGTCGTAGGCATCGGGAGACAATTTTGAAAATTAGGATGCTAACCACAGGATACTCAATCTTGAGCCTTTTAGATCATTTGGTAGAACGCCCAAGAGCTCGTCACAAACAGTTTTTCAATCATATTATGAATCTGTCAAAGGTTCTCCGTCCACTCATAACCCAAACTGAAAAGCAACATCCTACAACGTAATTGTACATTCCCCACAAGGCAGGTGAAATGTATGGGTTTCTAGTGTCCAACGCTCTACTAAAGAAATAATGAGATGTCAATCAAGTTGGATAAATCCAATCTATGCAACCTTAAGAAAACCAGCCTATTGAATGGAAGGAGTAATACGTAGATCAAACGGGATAGTACAAGCATGTTGTGTCAATTCTGAGTACAAAAATGAGTGTTCCTCTTCAAATCTGGTGATTTCAAATATCCTAACCTCCAATCACAATCATTCTTCGACTGTTTTCATCTCACATACCAAATATCTTGAGTTGATTCTACTACGACAATCTCATAGTGTTCTGTCACGCAGTATTTTTTTTACAATAAGTTGTAACTCTTCTTTAGAATCAAATAACATTCCTTTTTTTTTATTATTAAACTAGAATTATCTACACATCTACTCTTTTCCTCCAAAGTTGATCCTCGTTCACAGGTTGAATTAGTAATTTCCCACTCTATTTGTATGAACATCTTTGACCGTACCAACTCAAGATCATTTTCCACAGTTCTATCATTTTCAAATAATTCATCAAGTTTTACATCAATATCACTGTGTCCATCATTTTCAAGTTCAAGAATGACTAAATCTTCTGGACGCATTGACATATTTACTCAAATTTTTACAACTGTTGTAGTTGACAAAAAATATGTTAATAAGATAAAAAAAAAAAAAATTGTTTCCTCTTTTAAGCAATCCAAATAAATTAATACTCCGAAAAATCCAAATATTTTCTTAAATCAGCCCAAATTTAAATGAAAAAAATCAAACACTTCAATTAAATGAAACATTCCAATTGTCACTTTAAAGAAATCCAAGTTATGATACAACCCAAAAAATCTAAAAAAAATGACAGTTCAAGTTATAAAATCGACAGTTAAAGTTATGATATTCAACTACAAAAAATGTAATCAGTTCAAATCTGAGATCTATGGAGTATACACTTAAATCAGTCCAAATGAAAACAAAATAGTAGATTATGAATCATATATTTAAATCAACCCAAATGAAAACAAAATAGTAGATTTGTGGAGAAATATATATTTTTTTATGCATAATCTCATATATTGGAAAAATAAATAAATAAATAAAATTTACCTAAGGCAGACAGCGGCAGAAACAAGATCGACGGACGGCGACAACGACTAATCGGCAGACGATAGAGGCAGTCGGATCGGCGACTGGGAGAGAGGAAGAAAGTTGAAAAGTTTTGGATGAGAAGAAATGAAAGGGGTCGTGGGGTTTATTGGTACTACTAAGTCGTGTACTTGGTACAGGACTTAGGGCAATCATGGACCCCATACAAGATTAGTCCATGCGACAATCTAAGTGTGTCAGGTCACTGCCAGGTGTGGTTGATTCACGTACCGAGAAGGAAGTCGTGTATCAAGTCCACAATTACAAAACTTATTTTTTACAAAAGTTTCAGCCAAACCCTATTATTATTAATTATTATTAAAATAACATTATTTTTTTAAAAATTCCTAAAAATGGGTACTCAGTTTCTTTAACATAATTTTTGTAGAGTACATTTATGTTTCAAGTTTTGGAATGTTTTAAAAATAATGTTATTTTAATAATTATTAATAAAAATAGGGTTGGGCTGAAACTATTGTCAAAAATAGGTTTTGTAATCGTTGACTCCGTACATGATTAGCCTTAAGTCATGTCCCCGGTACACGACTTCCTTTCAAGCACGTGAATCAGTCACACCTGATAGTGACCTGGCACACAGAAACTACCATATGGACAGTCATGCAGCGTTGACCAGGTAATCGTGGATGGGGTCCACGATTACCTTAAGTTGATACACGACTTAGTAGTCCCAATAAACCCCACGACCCCTTCCCTTTCTTCTAATCTAAAACTTTTTAACTTTCTTCCTCTCTCACAACTGTCGATCCATCTATTTTCGTCGTCCGTCAATCTTGTTGCTGCCACCATCTGCCAATGCCATAGGTAAAGTTATTTATTATTATTTTTTTTAATATATAAGACTGTGCATAAAAAATAGAGATTCATCCATATACCTACTATTTTGTTTTCATTTGCGTTGATTTAAATGTATAATCTATAGATCTCGGATTTGGCTTATTACATTTTTCTATAGTTGAATATCATAACTTGGGACTATTGATTTTATAACTTGGACATCTATTTTATTGGAATTTTTCATTTGATTGAAGTGTATTCGAATTTTTTTTATTTGAATTTGGGCTAATTTAAGAAAATATTTGGACTGTTTGAACGGATCATAAGAAAATATTTGGATTGTTTGGAGTATTAATTTATTTGGATTCCTTGAAAGAAGAAACAAACATTTTGTCATTAACATATTTTTTGTCAACTATAATAGTTGTAAAATTTTGAGTAAATATGTCAATGCGTCCTGAAGATTTAGTCATTCTTTAATTTGGAAATGATGGAGACAGTGATATTGTCATATTGATGTAAAACTTGATGAATTATTTGGAAAAGATAGAAGTGGGGAATATGATCTTAAGTTGGTACCATCAGAGATGTTCACCCAAATAGATTGAAAAATTACTAATTCAACCTGTGAATGAGGGTCAACTACGGAGGAAAGGAGTAGATGTGTAGATAATTCTAGTTTAATATAAAAAGGAATGTTATTTGATACTAAAGAAGATTTACAACTTGCGATAAAAAAATACTGTGTGACAAAACACTATGAGATTGTTGTAGTAGAATCAAATCAAGATATTTGGTATGTAAGATGCAAACAGTGGAAGGATGATTGTGATTAGAGGTTACGGGCATGTCGGCGTAAACCTCATAGGATGTTTGAAATCACCAGACTTAATGAGGAGCACTCATGTTTGTACTCAGAATTGACACAGCATGCTTGTACTATCCCGTTTGATCTATGTATTACTTCTTGCGTTCAACAGGCTGGTTTTCTTGAAGTTGCACAGATTGGATTTATCCAACTTGATTGACACCTCATTATACTTTAGTAGAGCGTTAGACACCAGAAACCTACACATTTTACCTGCTTTGTGGGGAATGTACAATTACGTTGCAGGATGTTGCTATTCAATTTGGGTTACGAGTGGATAGAAAATATTTGACAGATTCATTACAATATGATTGAAAAATTGTTAGTGACGAGCTCTTGGACGTTCTACCAGATGATCTGAAAGGCTCAAGATTGAGTATCACGTGGTTAGCTTACCAATTTCCAAAATTTCCTCCCGATGCCGACGACATCAGTGTACGTAGGTATGCACCAGCATACATTATACAACTTATTGGAGGATTTTTATTTACTGACAAGTCGAACACTCTGGTACATCTTATGTTTCTCCCTCTACTGTTTGATTTCAAGCATGCTTGTACATACTTGTAGGGTGGTGCTTGTCTTGCATGGCTTTATAGAGAATTTTTTCGGACTACTAATACACAAACATTAGAAATAGCAAGGTCACTGATGCGTGTATAAGGTTATGATAGATTAAATATTATAGCACCACAAGTCTAGTTATAGGCTTCAAGTCATCGTTCATTTAATGCTAGGTATTATTTCATTTATATATTTATTCCGTTAACATTTTATGTAATTATATAAATTAATTATATTTTTTTTATAATTTTAGATGGAGTGGTGTATTAGCTACCTCTAAATAGTTAGCAAATATGTTGCTATATACCGATAAATATTTGACAGACTGACGCATAATCAGGCAACAAATATATATGTAAATGAGTATTAAAAACTTTTTGGATGTCAAATTATCCTCCCCTTTTTTCGTCAGATTAATTTGATGTCATACACATAAGATATTTAGTCATCACTACTTGATTACTATCGTAATGGTCAAGACATCTGGTTGGTCGTTAGCCATCTTATATGCTTCCATATACAAGAGTGACATCATCTAGATCGTGTGTTGAGACAGTTTGGTATGTGACAAATGGTACCTTCATTGTGCTATACACTTTCGGCACTACACCAGATTGATTTGAGAGGTAAGCACAACCAAGACTGGCGTCGAATTCACGCAGAATATATATCCTACTAGTGTGCACGTCATGATCGTTGTGCACAGAGAGAAATAACAAATGGACCGGTTGTATCATATGACTATTTTTCCTGGTATGATTGAATCACGAGGTGATTTATCACCTCTGATGGCGCTTACTATTACTGCATAGTAAGAGATTTATTATCTTACATTTCTAAATATATGATATGAATTTATTATTTAATATTAATTTTTTTATTGTATAGAATAATTTTGTACAAGATGTACAATAGTATTCAGTATAACACAAAGTTGGATTCAATGTATGACCAAACATTGGTTAACGTAGAAAGTATTGTTCAACAAACAAGACGACTTAATGTTGCTAACACTAATCAAAGATGTATTCATCTTAGACGATAATGACAACAAGGTGAAGCTAATGTAGAGGCACACAAAGATAATCTCTCTGTGGGGTAAGCGTCAGGTGAGCCGTTTTTAAACTTCATGTAAACTTCTATTTTGATATTAAAGAACTAATTTCTCTTTTTCTAAAGGAGACTCTACCATATACATGAGATCTATTTTTTTATTTGTAGATGAGACGTACTACTTAGTCAAGTCAAAATTTTATTTTTAGTATGGCTACAGACTATACAACATAATATAATTAAGTTTAATAATGAAGAAATTTATTAGTTAAAATTTTTAAAAAAAAAACAATCAAAATTGGAAAAAAAAAAATTTGGCAAATCATGGACCCTGTCCACGAGTATAGCTTTGATCAAATCCACCGGCGCTAACACGGTGTTGACTGGGTTAAAACCTAATCGTGTATCGGGTACATGATTATCCTTCCTTAAAAAACTACCACATTTTTGTTGTTGCATTCCCATTTTATTTTTAAAAATTTCCTTCCATCTACCGCATTTTTTGTCATTAGTTTCAAAAACCACGATATTTTTGAAGTTTATCCTAAGTGTTGCTTTGCTTTTCTGTTTGCTTGTGCTAATGCTTCTTTGATATGAAATAAGAGAAGATACTAAAACAAATTTTCTAGTGTTTAAGATGACTTTAATTAATTAGAAAATCTAATGCAGGTTGCTAGAGAGAATTCTCGAGTGAATTTCAAAACAAGAAAGAACCTATTTGATGCCTTCACTTCATCTGTAAATGATGAAGTATATGGACGCAAAACTATTTTTCAATGTAAAAAAATGACATGAACAAAGTTAAAAGTCTGCAAATGTCAAAGAATATAAAAATGTCCTTAGCTTATATATATGAAAGTGTTAAAGACATTAAGAGAAACCTTCATTTTACAATTAGTGGTAGAAGGTGATAGTTAAAAAAAAAAAAGAATTTAAATTCCTAAACTAGACTTATAATTAAAGGGAAAAAAACTAATTAGAAAGACTTTGTTGGGCTGCCCACTTGATATTCTGAATTATGAAAGCCTAAATGATGAAATGTTGGCCCTTTTTGTTGATCCAAATCGTGATCAAGTTGTTTTGTCCCAAATTAAATTGACTGGTAGAAAACTTGGTCCTCCTTTCTCCACGATCTTTCAGTTGATGTGCAACATGTGGAATGATCCACTAACTTTTGCTTGATGGAAGGAAAAGCTTTGATTTTCTGATGGGAAATTTTCAGAACAATTAATTTCTTTCTCTCTATCGTTTTGCAGAAATCTTTTGCTAACCCTTTCTTTCTTTCTAATTATTTCGAGTGATTTTTGAGAATATGAAGAAGAAGAAGAAGAACATGCAATTTTGTAAAGAGAAAGAAGAGGAAGAGATCTACACGATGATATACGTGGTTCAGCAAACAGTGCTTACATCCACGAAAAGAAAAAGAGTTTTATTCAAGAGTTAAGTCACACTTTTTCTTTACAGATCTTTTAGCTTTCTTGTAAGCGTCTGTAAGTTATTTCTATAAATTGTAGATGATGCATATTTATACATTCTATTTGATACAAATAGTTACAAAAATAAACCGTAAAGAAAAATGTAAAAGCTGTTGAATATTCGGTTGAGTGCTTGAGCTTATTTTACTTTTAGTAGGAAAAAATAAAAGATGTAATTGGATGATTGAGTTGGAAGAAGGTGTGCTAATTGGAAGGAAAGAAGAAGATGACATCAGAAGATCTCTTGGAAGTGAAGTTCTTAACCAAATTCACATCGACATTGAAGGCTGCCTAAAGAACTTCCAGCAATAGATCTTTTCAAACCCCAATGTGGCTAATATCGGCCATTCCATTGCTTGAAACATTTTGCTCATCGATTAGATCTGTACTAAAATAAACACTGAAAAATAGATATTTATAAATACCTTGAAGAACGTAAGAGACCTTGGCGGAATCAGAGTAGTGAGGGAGGGCAAAGCCATTCTTTTCAAGGGCGAGCTTGGAGGCGCCAATGTTTCCTTCATGGAGCATGTGAAGCTCCTTGGGAGGCCAAGAATAATATGAACTTCCATCACCACCATAGAACTTCTTCGGCAATTGAGGGGCCAAATCGATGTCCATAGCTATAGAAAAGAATAAGAAGAAAGCTTACATATGTTTGGAGATGACTTATTTGATAATGACGATTGAGAAGTGATTTGTGAAGTCTCAACTCTCAACCTTAATAATTTATAGTGAAAGGAAAGTATATTTTCGGTGTCGAACCAGATTATAAAAAACCAAACCTAGTTTCGAGTTTGGTGTGAATCAGTATATTTTCAATGATGTTCTTTTTTTTCCTTTTCATTATTATTTATTATGTTATGATCGTTAACTTTGGCTCTAACCTGTGGAAATAGGAATTTTAAATATAGTTTAGTTCCCACATTAATTTATATTTTCGTATAAATTTCCAACAAGTGGTATCAGAACTTTTGGTTCAGGAATCATTGAATCATCAATGCCAAGAGGTTTCGAGGGAATCATGAAATTTAATGGATAAAATTTTGGATATTGGAAGAGGGCAGGTTAAGGATTTCTTAATTTACAACAGATTGCATAAGACATTAAAGGAGAGATCGAGAGGGATATCAGATGAATGTTGTTAGTCTTGTAACCAATGAGACTATTAGAGTGAAGTTGATGGAAGTGCTTATAAATACGTATGACTATCTTAATACTTAAATTTATCTATATCTTAGATTTTTATTTAATTATATATCATTTAACAAAGATGGAGATAAGACGATTAGAGTGGGGCACGGAAGATTTTTGCGTGGTAGTATCGTCAAAAATTCTCAACTAAAATCAATTTCATAAGTCTAAAATTATTTGACGGAAAAGAAAAATCTTTCATGAAAGATTATATGTTTATATTAATCTAAAAAAAGTTTATTTTTTATCCAATATAATAAATTAAACAAAAACAGGTAATTAAAAAATCCAATTATTCATTTATTAGATTACTAAAATTAGAATAAGATATTAAATTGAAAATTTATTTCAAATGGTAAATATTTTAGTTATTTTTTTATATTTAAAAGTAATCCTATTAAATTAGGAAAAAAACTAACGTCTTTTTAAAACACGGTTATAAATTTTAAATTAAAATACTTTGCAATGTTTAAGATATTATATATACTAATTTGTTACCACGAACAATGTTTTGGAAAGTATATAACGTAATTCAATTTCACAAGTTAAAAAAAACAATTTATAGGTAAGAGAGATTAAAATTAATCAGAGTGAAGAGAATAAATTTAGATTAAATTTTAGTTTATAAATAAGTAATTAATTGAAACATAAATGTAATGGAGCCTTGCTCGTTTGCGGCCAAAGGGAAATATTTTCCTACTGGTTCCATTTTGCAGGTTGCTTTGGGACATAGCCCATCTTACAATAGGAGATAAAAGAAATGAAATTCCTTAGTGAAAGCTCGTGAAGGTCGTGTCATTGGTTTCTAATTTCAAAAAATATAAAATAAAAAAAGAATATACATTTAAAATATATTTTACAGGATAAACAATAAATCAAGTCTATAAGCATGTTGTTTTATTGAGAGGAAAGGAAGAAGAAGTACTTATCCTTGTAGAATTATTGTTCTTCACGAAATTCCTCTTCAAGATCACGAACACAGGAACATTTTCCTTTAACATAAAAACACGTCACACTAGTACTTTCTTCAATATAAGACACCACCACTTTGAACCTTTGCTATTCTCAGGATAAAAATAGATGTGTGGTTCTTTAGAGTTTTTCGGGAGATGTAAAGGTTGGAATACTAACTATTTTTTTAGAGAATTTTTAGAGAGAAAAAATCTTGAAATTCAATTTTTCACTTCCACCTTCTATTACATCTGTATTCACCAAAAAGAGATGAATGGGAGGATGGTGAGAGTTTCATAACTTCCCCACGTGAAAAACCAACCAAATAACTCTCTAATAGTGGCGAATTATTAATATTATATATTAATATAATATATAGTATAATATATAATTAATCAATTAACCTTTAACTAATTAACTATATATATTATGCATCTTAATCATATTAAAATTTGATTCTCTCTTATAGCTTATAGTTTTAATATGAATTTCATTCATATAAATAATATTTGAATCTTATTCAAATATTTATCTCTCACATATTATATAATTTTAATTATAAATCATATTTATAATTAACTATACACTTTAATATATCAATATACATTATATTTTATACTAATCATATTAATGTAATTAATATCTTTAATTTCCTTAAATAATTTGAATTTCTAAAAAAATTATCACTACAAGAAATCTAGGCTTTAATGTTGGTTGGAAAAACTAAAAACGGATGTAAAATGTTAATTTCCTAAAAAAAAAAGAAAGTGAATGATTAGTGTTGATTTTAAAACGACGTCGTAGGCCTAACTATAATGTCGGTTCAAAACCGACATTGTAGACGACCCTCTCTTTTGAATCTCAAACAATTTTTTAATTTTCATTTTTTCCCCTCCCTCCCCCATTTTTATTTCTCTCTCAAATTTCAATCAAGGGTTACTTTTCTCTTCTCAAATTTTTTTCAAAATAATGTGTTTTAATATATAATGACAAAAATAGAGTAAGATGGAAACTTTTTCTAAGAATAGGTGTTTGGGAAAACTATTGACAAAATTGGGGTAGTGAAATTGTGTACGGGGTATACGATTGCCATGTGGCAAACTCGTGTACCCGGTACACGAGTACCGTTTAATCGCACCACGTCGGTTGACTGGTTGACCGGTTAGATGCAAACTCGTGGACTCGGTCCACGATTTGCTTTTCTTTTTTTCTTTTTTAAAGTGTGTTGACTAATTTTTTTTTAATTGGAGATGTACAACAATATTAAGACTTTAGGAATGGGTCCACAAATTCCTTCATTATTAAACTTAATTATATATTTAGTCTACAATGAAAGTATAATTATCTAGCACTCATATTAAAAAAATGTCATGATATTAAAGAATATTTACAATTAGTTCTTTAATTTATAATTTGAAAATGAAAGTTTATATGAAATTTAAAAACGACCCCCCTGGCCCTTACCCCTCATCGGTGTGTGTTCGTGTCCCTTTAAATTAGGTTCACCCTGTTGTCATTGTCGTTTACGACGAATACGTCTTCGATCGGTGTCAACAACATTGAGTCGTCTTGTTTGTTGAATAATACCTTCTATATTGGCCAATGTTTGCTAACACATTGAACCCAAGTTTGGTAAGTTGTTCTACACTGAAAATTGTTGAACATCGCCGATAAAATTATTCTGTACAATCAAAAAAATAAATATTAAACAATATTCATATCATATATATGGAAAACGTCTGATTTTAAATCTCTTACCATGCAATAATAGTAAGCGCCGTCAGGTGTGATAAATCGCCTCGTGATTGAATTGTACCAGGAAAAGTAGTCGTCCGATACAACTGGCCCATTTGTTAATTCTCTCTGTGCACAACGATCATGTCGTCCATGCCAGTGGATAAATATTCCGCATGGATTCGACGTCAGTCTTGGTCGTGCTTACCTCTCAAATCGATCTGGTGTAATGTTGGGAGTATATAGGACAACGAAGTTATCGTTTGTCACAGACCGAATTATCTCAACACACGATCTGGATGATGTCATTCTACTATATGGAAGCATATAAAAGGGTTAACGGTTAACCATATGTCTTCACCATCACGAAAATAATCAGGTAAGGATGACCAAATCTGTGTATGGCGTCCAAATAATCTGACAAAAAAAAAAAGTAAGTATATATCTAAAATGTTTTAAATATTCATTTATATATACATTTGCTACCTGATTCTGCATCAGCATATCAAATATTTTTCTGTACACGAGCAACATATTTGCTGACTGTTCAGAGGTAGCTAATACACCACTCCATCTAAAATTATAAAAAAATACAATTAATTTATATTCTTACATAAAATGGTAACAAAATAAATATATAAATGAAATAATACCTGACACTAAGTGGACGATGATCTGGGGCCTGTAGCTGGACTTGTGGTGCTATAATTGAAAATCTTTCATAAGCCCATACTTGTAGTAGTATCAGTGACCCCACTATTTCCAACGCTTGTGCATTGGAAGCCCGACAAAGTTTTCTATACAACCATGCAAGACATGCACCACCCCACAAGTACGTACCAGCGTGCTCGAAATCAGACAATAATGGGAGGAATATGAGATGCACTAGAGTATTTGACTTGTTAGCAAACAAAAATTCTCCAATAAGCTACATGGTGTATGCTTGTGCATACGTACGTACGCTTATGTTGTCGGCATTGGGAGGTAATTTTGGAAACTGAGATGCCAACCAGGGGATACTCAATCTTGATCCTTTCAGATCACCTGGTAGAACGCCTAAGAGCTCTTCACAAACGTTGTTTCAGTCATACTGTAGTGAACCTGCCAATGGTTTCCTGTCCACTTGTAATCCAAATTGTATGGCAACATCTTGCAATGTAATTGTACACTCCCCACAAGGCAGGTGAAATGTGTGAGTTTCTGGTCTCCAACGTTCAACTAGAGCAGTAATAAGGTGCCAATCAAGCTGGATAAAACCAATTTGTGCAACCCCAAGAAAACCTGTCTGCTGAACATAGGGAATAATGTGGTGATCAAATGGGATAGTATGCTGTGCAGTCGCCTCATTTCTCCTATAACTCAACACTATAGTGGAAGAACTATCTCATACTGATTGTGAATGATGCGTATTTTGTTGGTATAATTGTATAGGATTAGAAGAACCAGGCTCCATTACCTAAGAAGTTCAAATTACTTTACATAATAAAATCCATGATATAAAAGATACATAAAAAGTACATAAAAAGATACAATTATATAAAATAAATTCATTACATAAAAAAAACAATTATATAAAATGAAACAATTACATAAAAAGAATAAATACATAAAAGATACAATTACATGAAAAATTCAAGTACATAAAAAATACAATTACATAAAAAATATAAGTAAAAAAAATACATCTACATATATTTGAACCAAATGCAAACAAAATAATATATATATATATATATGAACCAATCTTCATTTTTATAAACATATATATATATATTTCTACATTCAACCCAACAAATACATAATCCAATGAATTAATCATAAAAAAAATAGCCCAACAAATAGACAAACATAATCATCCAATGAATTAATCATAAAAAAATAGCCCAACAAATAGACAAACATAATCATCCAGAAAAATAGCCAACAAAATCTAATTTCTAAGTTCATAAACTACATTACACAAAATCAGCCCAACAAATAGACAAATATATACATATATTTCTAGATTCAATCCAACAAATAAATCATGGAACCATAAACTACACATTAAGTTCAAAACAACTTAGGGAAAGAATTTTACCACAGAAGCATTCGAACGATTTTGGACGGACGAACAAATGGAGGACGATTCAGATCATTTTGGACGAACGAACAAATAGAGGAAAAATGATACGTTTGGATGCACAAGACGAAAGCAAAATAGGAAGATTTCGGATGATTTTGGATGTAGAAGACGAAACAAAAGAAGCGGAAGATGATTTTGGACGGAAAAGGTAGAAGCACTCAAATGAGGAAGAAGAAGACGCGCGACGCGGTTTAATGGAAGAGGAAGTCTGTACTGGGTACACGACTTAAGGTAATTGTGTACTGGGTACATGATTACTTTAATCAACGCTACATGACTGCCCCGACAGATTGCACGTGCTAGATCGATAGGAACTTGTGTACCCGGTACACGATTTAGGGCTAATCATGTATCGGGTACACGATTAAGTTGTAATCATGTACCCGGTAGGTTTAAAAACTTATTTTTTACAATACTTTCACTCCTATCCTATTTTTGTCATTATATATTAAAAAACATTATTTTAAAAAAAATCTCTCTTTTCTTTGCCGCTGCCCACTTGTCCAGCATAATTGTCACCTCTTAGTCTCCCTCTATCGCTCAACCTCATGACTCATGTCTCTGCCCAACACCCACCTCCATCCTTTGAAGTTCGACTGTTTGACGATCTTCTCTTTGTCTCCCTCTCTCAATCTCTCACGATCCCTATCTCAGATTTACATCGTTCTTTTTAATATGCCTACCGCAAATGAAATTTTGCTATCTTCTATTCATCTTTGTTCTCTTCGTTTCGCTCACTCAGGATCTTCTCTCTTTCTCTGTTGTGGTATCAGTATAACAATGACTGATGATTTTAATCCTATTATAAATTTTTGTTGATTTTGATTAATTTTTCAATTCCCCAAATTTTTGCTATTTCATTTCTTTTTTCCTTTCCATACACATTCTTTCACAAAACCATTTATAGGGTTATTCTGAATAATATTTGATTTCAAGTAAAAGAAGCAAGTGAAATTTTCTATACAATGTAAACTATAAACATGTTTATAAGCAAATTTCTATTGAATTCATCGTTTAGCTTGTAGAATGAGTTTATTAATTATCAAATTGTAGAAGATTTTGACTTTTTTTCTTTTTAATTATGTTGATGTTATTTTGTTCATTTAATTTTGGTTACTACAATTTTTCAAGGACAAAACCAAAAAGGAAGGGGAAAATTCATTATGAACGTTAATTACTCAGCATATTACGTATATTTTACTTTTTCTTATATAAATCCGCAATTTCTATAGATTATGTTAATGGCGTTAATTTGACTTCTCAATTGGTTGTTCTGCTTCTGCCCATAATTTGTTTGTGAAAATGTCTGACTGAATAGTTTTAGTAGAGAGATTGAAATTGTTGGATGGTTAGGGTTGATAATTGAAGTCATTTTCAGCTTGCCCACTTGAAGAAATAACATCTCCCAAACTTGTAGATTAAGCCCTCTGGTTATTGAGATATGTTCAAGCTTTTACTTCTAAGTTGTAATTGTTTCTTGTTTGTACTTCTTCTTTTCTTTCATTTTTTTTAAGTTTACTTTCTGATTTAATCCTCTGCTATTGGGATGTTCTGCAAACCATCAAATAAGATCCATAAATTGGCATCCAATTCTCTCTCTCCATAAATTTTTCCAGAACCAAGCTGATGATGTGCTGAGAATTGGATTCTCCTCCACCTCATTGGGAAGCTTTGGTTTTATCTATTTGAGTTTGTATTGGCTTAATTCTATTATGTTAATGGTTCTTATAGATAAGATGGTTCAAAATTAGTAGGATAATTTTGATTCATTATACTAAATGATGAGAACTCTTGATGATATTGAGGCTTGAATTCAACACTCTAAATCGTTGTTTGATTTTTGTGGGTTATTATCAGGTGTGAGCTTCTAGAGATTGAAAGGGCCAAACAAGTAAGAAAGATGAAGTTTCTTTTTCTTTTTCTTTTTCATAAAAAATGAAAAATGATGTGATATTTTATGCAGCAGTTATCAATGAAGCTCCATAACTGATATACCTCTTTTATTTTGCTTAATAGATGTAAGAACTAATTGGATCTTGGTTTCACTATCTCGTTTTCTCTATGATTAGTTCACTTGAAATTAAATAGTGCAGACTTTGGATTGTTAGTGGAGTACATTTTTAGTCTTTGAGTTTTCTTATTCAACTGCATATTTAGAATTAAAGATTTGTTGTTTTCAGTATTTTCTGAACACAGCCTCTTACTTTATTATTTTGGATTGGTATTTTATTGCCCATTTCCTCTCTCAGTTTGTTGTTCCTAATTGGTATTTTATTGCCCATTTTCCCTCTCACTTTATTTTTTCTAATTGGTATTATATTGTCCATTTCCTTGTTATTTATTTTTTCTAATTGGTATTATATTGTCCATTTCCTTGTTATTTATAAGGAAACCTCTTCGTTTGTTCATTTTTAATTTTTCTCTTTCTTGCTAGAATGTTCCTCCGGCTGTATTAGTTTGTTTCTTGAGAGAACATTACTCAGAGTAAGCTGATTTCAAAATTGATGCATTCTTTGCAGCAACCTTAAAGTCAATTCATACGTATATCCAGGCATAAGACCTACAAGATTTACTAGAAGCCTAATCATTGAGTTGAACTTCTTTACATTGTTGAGTTGAGTTGCTAGGTTTGATAACTTTGTTTAGTTTGTGTTTGTAAGTCTATAAGATATATTGTTTATTAGGTTTAAGTCTTATTCTTTAAATTTTAGAGATCTATGTATATATTAGTCAATGTAACTTGTTCATAACTTAGTTAAACAATTTTTCTTTGTTATGAATTAGTTAATTTTTGTATTTGTTGAAAGTTGAGTTGTATATATAACAACAATTAAGATTTTATTTTTGTGCATATATAGATAAAAGAAAAATATTATTGATTTGCACGTGCATAAGAAAAAAAAGTGTATATGTATTTTTGTTTTTTCAATAAAAACACATGACAGACATTTGATAATGAACAATTATTGATAAAAAAAAACAAGTGAAAAACAATATTAAAGATGATGTTCAATGTTGGTTGAAAATCGACATTGAAGATAATATTCAATATCGGTTGAAAATTGACATTGAAGATAATTAGCGTTGAAATCTTGGTCATTTATAATGTCAATTTTAAACCAACATTAAAGACAACCGACATTGAAGACCTTTTATAATACGATCTTCAGTGTCAGTTTTCAACCGACATTGTACCCATATAATATCAGTTTTAAACCGACATTAAAGCCTAGTTTTGTAGTAGCGTATCCCTTGTTTTATCCTAGTGAGCAAGCAAGTGACCTTATGGATCTACAGATTAAAAGCTCCAATAATAGGAGATTAATTAATTAAACTCGTTAATTAAATTAATTAACTTTCATTAATTGTCGATCATTCCACTAAAAATCGATAGTTGCGCTCTTCACACTATAGATATATTTTTGTGTCCATAGATATAACCAATCAACAGTGAGTTGACCTTTCACGAATTTCTCGTAACTACAGTTGGGTCAAATTATTGTTTTACCCTTATAGTTACATCGAACTCCTTAAGTACCAATGGTCTCTCTAATGAACAATTAGTTGTAGTCTAACTATAAACTAGATCCCTCTCTGGTCGATGAAGGCTAAGGCGCCTCATTGTTCAAGACCCAGAATCAGTCCTTCAATTAGTTGTAGTCCAACTATAAACTAGACCCCTTTTTGGCCAATGAGGGGTAAGGTGCCTCATTGTCCAAGATCTAGAATCGACTCTTAAAGGAGCAATTCATGTACTTACCCTTAAGATGGGATAAAGGGAATTCCATTTTGTGTAATTGTGTTTCCATCTCCTCCCTTAGACAAGTCCCCAAAATGGTAAGTCAACGTGTCTAACAACTCTCACCCATACAGATCAAAGGATTGCCCTTATAAGAAAGAGTTCACAGCTTAAACAAGATTAAGGTGAAGTTACCTATGGTCATCCTAGTGAAATGTAAGTCTTTTCAAGTAACAGTGTTATAAAGAGAGAATAATCATTTTGTGGTTTGGTTTTATACAAACTCTTTGTATAGGATACTCTCACCCATAGGTCTTCACACGAACGATTAGGATTGACATTTGTAACACTTAACAACTATTGTAACAATCACAATGGGGGTCGTATCCATGTCACTAGGATAAGACACCTAACCTTATCCATATACCACAAAGCATTTAGGTTATTACTTAAACATGATCCACTTGTATGTCAACCACATACATATTTAAGTTACATAAAATAACCTTGGATCTTAGTTTATTGGATTCAATTAATGCAAACTAAATGTCGAATAAAATAACACTTTATTTTATTAAATAAATAATTTGTGTACAAATAATTTACAAACTACAAAACCCACGAGATTTAGGGCATCAACTCCAAAAATCTCCCATTTATCCTAAAGCTAGTGAGGTGTATAATACAAAGCATAAAAACAGTACACAAAACAATAAACTAGGGCCTAAACTATATCCAGTAACATCTCCCACTAGCCCTAGACAAGATGATACATGTCTCATAGACTTACACTCTCTAGGTGGCCCTCAAATATTTTAGCCATGAAAGCTTTTATAAATGGATCTATAACATTATGCTCCAAAGTGATCTTCGTGACGATCACGTTCCCTTGATGCACAATCTCCTGGATGAAATGATATTTGCGCTTAATGTTCTTTCCTCTCTTATGGCTTCTAGGCTCCCTGAAATTTGCTACATCACACTATTATCACAACAAAGGGTGATGGGCTTTGACATGTCAGGAACAACTTGTATATGTGTCAAAAAATTTATGAGCCATACAACCTCTTTGGTAGCTTCACAAGTAGCTACAGACTCTGACTCCATGGTAGATTCAGTAACGTAGCATTGCTTTGTGCTTCGCCAGACTACACGCTCTCCATTAAAAGTGAACACCGATCCTGATGTGAATTTCCTAGAATCCCTATCAATTTGAAAATGTGAGTCAGTGTATCCTGTAATGATCAAATCCTTAGTCTCATACACAAGCATGTAGTCCCTCGTTCTTCGAAGATACTTGAGGATGGCTTTAATTACAATCTAGTGATTAAATCCTGGATTGGACTGTTATCTACTGAAAATCCCTACTGCATAGCAAATATCAAATCTATTACATAACATTGCATACATTAGGCCGCCAACAGTTGATGCATATGAAATTCGTCTCATTTTTTCAACCTCTTAAGGAGTCTTAGGACACTATTTCTTAGACAATACAATTCCAAGCCTGAAAGGTAATAAACCCTCTTGAAATTGTGCATCGAATATCTAACAAACATCTTGTCAAGTCCAGTGTTTTATTCTTACAATCCCTGAGACAAGCCCGGTGTTTTATTCTTACAATCCTGATAGTTTAGATCCCTAGAATAAATTGCTCCTCACCCAAATATTTCATTTGGAATTCGGCGGCTAGCAATTGTTTTACATATGTCAATAGACCTATATCATTCTCAATGTGTATGATATCATCCAACTACAACACTAAGAAGTCTACTGAACTGTTGATGATTTTTTTGTAAACATAAGGTTCATTAATATTTTGATCAAAACCATAAGATTTGATCTTAGTATCAAATCTTATATTCCAAGATCGAGAAGCCTGTTTTAATCCATAAAAAGACCGTTTAAGCTTGCAAACCATTTGCTCTTGACCTTGTTTAATGAATCCTTCTGGTTGCTGGATGTAGATGGTCTCCTTAAGATTACCATTTAGAAAGGTAGTCTTGATGTCCACTTACCATATCTCATAGTCATAATATGTGGCAATGGACGAGAATCCGGATAGATTTGACCATAACAACAAGTGAGAAAGTTTCCTCATCGTCCACTCCTTCAACTTAGGTATAACCTTTTGCCACTAGTCTAGCCTTAAAGGTTTTCATTTTACCATCTACATCTCTTTTCCTCTTATAGATTCATTTGGTCTATAAGATCCCAGACAGAACTAAATTACATAGACTCAATTTCGAGATCCATAACCTTACCCATTCATCTTTGTCCACATCATTCATGGCCTAATCATAGGTCATTGGATTCTCAATGTTGCCATCTGATATGACGGTTAAGATTTTTGTTAAACACATATAGCAAATAGGTTGGTTCATAACCCTCCCACTATGTCGAGGCATCCTCAGCTCTTGAGGTGAATCAACATCAACAACTCTTATTGATGTACTAGTTTCTTCAATAACTCTTGTTGATGTTTCAGTAGTTTCACTGGAAAGTTCATTCAATACGATCGTATTGCACAGTTTATGCTCCGTGACGTGGCCCTCTTCAAAAAATGTATAATTTGTTGACACATACTTTATTTTCTTTAGGATCATAGAAGTAACCACCTCTCTTTTCCTTAGGATAGCCTACAAATAGGCATATTTTTTAATGTGATTCCAATTTCTTTGTATTTACCTTAAGCACGTGTGTTGGACAACCTTAGATCCTGAAATATCGTAAACTACCTTCACAACTGTTCAATAGTTCCAAAGGAATTTCATAAACACTTTTAGACAGAACACGGTTCAAAATATAAACTGCAGTCATTACTATATAACCTCAAATCAAATCAAGTAATTGAGTGTACCTCATCGTAGACAGAACCATGTTCAACAAGGTTCTATTTCTCCTTTCTGATACACCATTTTGTTGAGGTGTATCAGGTATTGTAAGTTAGGATACGATCCATGTTCTATCATATATTTTTGAAATCTTAAATCCACATACCCTCCACCTCGATCTGATTGAAGTGTTTTAATTGTTTTACTTAATGAATTCTCAACCTTGGCCTTTTACTCTTTAAACTTATCTAGAGCTTTAGACTTATATTGCATAGATAAATATACTCATATATTTAATATGAAGGAATGAAATATCATACAACAGAAGACTATATAATTAATAAACACTTAAACTACATCTAATTTGAGTTTTAAGCATGTTGATCATATGATATTTAAAATAGGGTTTGAAACACATATTACCTTTGAAGATTCCTCTACGAAATCATATGAAAAACACCAAGATAGAGCTTGAATCACCGAGAGGACTACCACCGATATCTTATCTATTATGCTCAAGCTGGAATATGTGGTGGAAACAGTTGAACAAGTTGAATTGATAAAGAACGAGAGTAGGATTTTCAGGTTAACAATTTAGAAAATATATTTCAGCATTCTCGTTGATGTTCATGCATGGAGCTTCAATATATAGGTAAAAAACATGAAAATGTATATGGTTGCATGTTGGGCAGCTCCAGCTTGAAGATCATCACCAAGAAAAATTGAAATTTGATGATATTCCATTAATCAAATTATAATTAATTTAAATAAAACTAATTTTAATTAATTTTTTAATAATATTAATTTAATATCTAAATATTAAATTAATAACATATTAATATCACCAATGAATCAAATTTATGTTTAAATCATAATTTAAATTACAAAATATTTTTCAATTCCATTTAATTTCAATTAAATTAAACGATTATAATTGTATCATATACAATCAATCGAAAAACCCTAAAAAAATGAATTTGAACATTTCAAATTCATAACCCTAATTTCATACATCAATACTCAATTTGTTAATCCAATTAAATAAGCTAGTAGAGGGACCTAATGAACCTACAGATCATGAGCTCCAATGATCTGTAATTAATTCGTTAAAACTCTTTAATCGAATTAATTACTATTCATTAACTATCAAGACACACCACTATAGCTCGATAGTTGCACTCTCCTCACTGTAGATATATTTATGTCCATATAAACCATAATTAATAAGTCAATCCTTCACAGGTTGTTCATAATTACAGCTGGGTCAAAAATTATTGTTTCACCCCTGTAAATACATCTCATGCCTTAAGTTCTCACTGACACTATAATGAATAATTCGATTCATAATACTACTTATGGATCATGTCATTATCTATCATGAGAAGACAGGCCCCGATTGTTCAAGACCTGGAATCAGTACTTAAGAGAACAATCAATCTGCTAACCCTAAAATGGGCAGGAGTGAATTCCATCTTGCAGGGCTATGTCCCCAGCTATTCATCCGGTCTTATCCCCAAAATGGAAGGTTTATTGAGTAGTGTTTTTGGACTACTCTCACCCATGCAAATCAAAGAATAATCTTGAATAAACAGGAGTTCATAGCTAGCTCAAGATTAAGACCAAGTTATCGTAGGTTACCTTAAGTATGAAGTAGTCAGTTTTAATAGTAAACGGTCATTATAAAGAAAAGTGACTATTTCTTGGTTCAATCTACATGCAAACTCATTGCATAGGACGCCTCCACTTACATGTCTCTACATGAATGATCTGTGGATCATATCATTTGTGTTACCTGTACAAAATGGGTTGCATCCAATAGTGTTACCAGGATGAAATACTCAATTTCATCCATATACTTATAAACCATTTAGGCTATATACTATTAACTTGATCTTGTTTATGTCACCACATAAAGTTAAAGTATTCATACTATAGTCATGGATATATTTATTAGATTTTAATAATAGAATGCAAAGTCAACAACTTTATTGAATAAAATACTCAATATATTTTATTGATAAATAGAATGTTCAACACAAAATTTACGAACTGCGAGATCTAGGACATTCCCAACAGAATAATCATCTATGAAAGAAATAAAGTATTCACACCCTCCTTTTGCCTTAACATTCCTAGGACCACATAGTTTTGAATCTATAAGTTCTAAGGGCTCTCAATCCTATTGAGATTTATTTGACCTAATCTTAGATGCAAAAGATAGACATTTTTTATAAGAGAAATCTTTTATCTTTTATGTTGAGTTCTTACAGTTATGAATAGTTCAGTATTTAGAAGCGCTTTAGATGCTAATGGCCTTAGCACATATAAATTACTCTCCAAGTTTGAAAAACAAATACAAACACCATTTTTATTAAATAAATACTTTATTTACATCAAAATAAATAGTGTATTGTTATTCAAGCAAACATTATACAGAAATTAAGTTCCTTTTCAAACCAGAAACTACATGGATATTGTTCAATAACAAATAAGATTTCTATAAAAGTAATTTGACGCCTCCAATTGCAATCGCTAAGATGACCTACCCTATTCCAACTCGCAAGGTTATTTCGCTAGTCCCGAGTTGCTCCCAAGAACTGATTCTCTGAAAAGAATAATAAACATGATTAATGGCTTTTGAATCATTTATCCAAGTTGAATCATCATTCTCTACTAAGCAAGTTTCCAAAACCAGTAAATCATGTTTACCTTGTTTGGTCTTCTTTTTATCCGCCAAATATTTGGAACAGTTCTATTTCTAGTGTCCCTCCTAGTTATGGTGGAAATAGTTTTCTTTAGCAACCTCGACCTTCTTGCTCTTTTGGGCTGCAGTAGAGTTAGCTTTATTCCTTTGACTTCTTGGTGCCAGATAAAGAAGGCACAGACTTAATTTCTTTGACTTCTCCCTGAGAATATCCAAGCAATCATCCACCAAATCGTCTACCCACGAACGGACACCACACGAACTCGACAGCAAAGAAGACACCACCAATTGAAACCCTCAGTATTCTCGATGTGAGAATCCAGAAAGTGTGGGCTCTGTTAGATTTAACAGAGGGAATGAGGAAGAGAAGATCGTATACCACGATCAAGAAAGTGGGAGAATATCGGGTATCTATCGTATAGACGATGCTTGATCGCTTAGGAAAAGGTACACGATCGTTTAGTAAAAAGCCCGTGAATGTATAGACGATCATTTAGTAAATGCTCGAGTGCGCGATCGTTTAGGAAAAAGCTAGATGGTCGTTTAGCATATCCTATGCGATCGTTTACTAAACTATGCACGTGTATACGATCGTTTAGAAACGTTGAGCTATCGTGTAGGCTCTCGGTTTGCTATGAAATAGGCAGTATCACCAAAGGTGAGCGAATGTCTGATCTCTTTCTCAAAATGAAAACGATTTTCATTTTATCCTTCAGTTACAAAAACTGAATGCAACCTCTCACTATCATTCGGTTACGGAGAAAAAATCGGCACAACAATTATCCTATAATTCTCAAATTAAATAATAACTATAATCATATTATATTCATTAACCTATGGTTTAATATCACATTAAATGCAATATATGAACCATAGTCTTTTCTCTTCCACTAGATATAAATCATATTTATATCATTTTCCTCCAATTAATGTATCTCATACATCATGTCAACCATATAATATATAATTGACCAATTCAATCATATCCTATATAATCGAACTCCCTCTTGTCAATTTGAA
Organism: Benincasa hispida; assembly: GCF_009727055.1. Taxonomy (NCBI): domain Eukaryota; kingdom Viridiplantae; phylum Streptophyta; class Magnoliopsida; order Cucurbitales; family Cucurbitaceae; genus Benincasa; species Benincasa hispida. The sequence goes on from NC_052358.1 coordinate 50,956,580, forward strand.
CATTTCAACTGATCCAAAAACAGATTCTCAACTTGAATCCATTGAGCTACCAAGGGGATATTATGGATCTATGGCTCGAAGCTCCAACGGTACGTGAATAGCTGACTAAACTCTTTAGCCACGAGATCCACCATACGTTAACTGCCAAGAATTCCACTAAAGACCGACAGCTATACTTTTCTCATCACATATATATTTCTGTGTCCATCGGATATAACCAATCAACAGTACGATAACCTTTCATAGATGCTCGTAAGTACAGTTGGGCCAATTTACCATTTTGCCTCTGTAGTTATATCTAACTTCTTAAGTACCATTTATCCCTCTAATGAACAATATAACATAGTCCTACTATGTGTGGACACCTCTCGAAACATGACAAGGTGTGTGACGCCACATTGTTCAAGCCCCGGAATCAACCCTTAAAAGAGCAATCTATCTACTTACCCTTCTTCGAGGAAGGAGTGAATTTCATCTTATGTAGCTGAGTTCCCAGCTCCCAAATCAGACGAATTCCCAAAGTGGTAGATTTGAGTCGGCGATCTAGCCACTCGTACCCATGCAAATTAAAAGACCACCTTCAAAGGCAGGAGTTCCCAACTCACTCAGGATTGAGGTCATGTTATATATGGTCATCCTAGTGAAGTGAAGTCTCTATCATGAAGGATGTTATATAACGAGACTATTAACACTTCATGGTCTAGTCTTATACAAACTCTTTGTATAGAACCTCCCGCTCACATGTCACCATATGAATTATCAGGATCAGACCATCTGTAGCAAGTCACAACACTTGTAACTATTCTACAAAGCGGGCCGCATCCGTAACATTGCCAAGATAAGGTATCCCTCCTATATCGATATACTACAGACCATTTTGGTTATCACTTAGACATAATCCACCTATAAGTCTCCATAGGCATGCTCAAGTTACAAACGACAACCAGGAATCTTAGTTTATTGGTTTGTGGTAAAGCAAATAAAATATCCAATGTTCATAGACAAAAGTAAAGAAAATATCATATATTGCACAACACAAGCGTTTGTTCAAAATAGTGTTTACAAACTACAGAACCCAACGAGAGTTCAGGGCATTATCCCCAACAATATCCCACTTGTCCTAAAGCGAGTGGGGTGTACATATAACTAGTATAAAATAATAAACTAGGGCACTAAGGCCCAGTACAAAAATATCTCCCACTTCCCCTAGTCCAGCCGTGGGCGGTCCCGTAGACCCATGCTTTAAAGGTGACCCTAAAAAATTGTAGCCATGATAGCTTTCATAAACGGGTTAGCAAAATTGTGCTCCGAAGCGATCTTCGTGACTATCACATCCTCTCAATGCACTATCTCACGGATGAGATGATACTTTGCTCTATATGTTTTCCGCGCTTGTGACTCCTGGGCTCCCTAGAGTTCACCACAGCACCACTATTGTCACAATAAGAGAGTAATGGGCCTAGACATGTCTGAAACAACTTTCAAATCTATCAGGAACTTCCTGAGCCAAACGACCTCCTTAGCAGCCTCATAAGCTGCTACGTACTCGGCCTCCATCATGTAGTCGACGATGCACCCTGCTTAGTGCTTCGCCACACTACTACTCCTTCGTTAAGAGTAAAAACTGACCCTGAAGTGGACTTTCGAGAGTCTTTATCAGTCTGAAAGTCAAAATTTGTGTATCCAGTAAGGTTCAAATCCTTAGTTTCATACACGAGCATTCCCTCGTTCTCCAAAGATACTTGAGGATGTTCTTAACTGCAGTCCAGTGACCCTGACCTAGGTTAGACTGATACCTATTGACTATTCCCACAACATAGCAGATGTCTGGTCTAGTAATGAGCATCGCATACATCAAACTGCCAACGGCAGACATATATGGGACCCATTTCATCTCCTCAACCTCTTGAGGCGTCTAAGGACACATTTCCTTAGAAAGAGTAACTCCATGCCTGATCGGCAGTAGGCCCCTTTTAGAGTTCTGCATCGAGTACTTGAGCAACATCTTATCAACATATGATGCCTGAGACAGCGCTAGCACTTTGTTCTTACGATCCTGAAAGATCTGTATACCTAGAACAAACTGAGCCTCTCCCAAATATTTCATTTGGAATTGGGTTGCTAGCCAGTTCTTAACTGCAGTCAGTAGTCCTACATCATTCCCAATGAATAGGATATCGTCTACATACAACACTAGGAAAACTACTAAACTATCGATGATTTTCTTGTAGACATAAGGCTCATCAACGTTTTGGTCAAAGCCGTATGATTTGATCACAGTATCGAACAGAATATTCCAAGATCGAGATGCCTGTTTCAGCTAATAAATGGACCGATTTAGTTTGTAAATGGTTTCTTAAAGATTGCCATTCAGAAAGGCAGACTTTACGTCCATTTTCCAAATCTCATAATCATAATAAGCGGCAATGGACAGGAGGATGTGGATCAACTTCAACATGGCAACAGGCGAGAAAATCTTCTCATAGTCGACTCCCTCCACCTTGGTATAACCCTTTGCCACAAGTCGAGCCTTGAAGGTTTGCACCTTCCCATCGGCACTCTGTTTCCACTTGTAGATCCATTTGCATCCTATAGATCTTACCCCATTAGGTTGATCTACAAGATCTCATACTGAGTTGAAGTACATTGACTCCGTCTCGAGATCCATGGCATTGACCCATTCATCCCGCTCAACATTCTCCATTGCCTTCTGATAAGACAACGGATCCTCAACGTCGCCATCGGCTACCATAGCAAGGGTCTCTTATACACATCTAGATGTGTATAAGAGACAGCACGTAACACGATCTTACTACGTGGATTGTGCTCCCTAATATGATCCTCCTTCAGAAAGGTAGCGTTTGTTGAAACAAACACTCTGTTTTTCGACGGATCATAAAAGTAACCCCCTCGTATACCCTTGGGGTAGACTACAAAGAGGCCCAACCTCGACCGTGGTTCCAATTTCTTTGGATTAGCCTCAAGCACATGTGCTTAGAAACCCCATATGTGGAAGTGACGTAAACTAGATTTATGCTCGTTCCACAACTTCAGAGATGTTCTCGCAACACTCTTGGAAGGAACACAGTTGAGTATATACCCTGTAGTCTCCACTACAAAACCCCAAAATGAGTCTAGTAAAGAAGCGTAATTCATCATCGATCAAACCATGTCCAACAACGTTCTATTTCTCCTCTATGCTACACCATTCTGTTAAGGTGTACCTGGCGCTAAGAGTTGGAAAATGATTCCATGTTCTATCAAATAGTCCTGGAACCCAAATCCAAAAACTCTCCACCTCGATCTGATCGAAGTGTATTAATCCATCTATCCAATACATTTTCAACTTCAGCCTTGAACTCTCTGAACTTTTCAAAGGATTCAGACTTCTGTTGCATCAAATAAACATATTCATACCTAGAGTAATCATCAGTAAAGGTGATAAAATACTCATAGTCTCCCCTGGCTCGCACATTCATTGGACCATAAAGGTCAGAATGTACTAACTCTAAAGGCTCTTTGGCTCGATAATATTTTCCAGTATAAGGTCTTTTAGTCATCTTACCCTCAAGGCAAGATTCACACATCAGTAAAGAATTTTTCTCCAACTCGCTTAGAAGGCTATTCTTCACCAACCTCTTAATCCTATTGAGATTGAGTTCCCTAATCAAAGGTGCCAAATTTAGGCATTTTCTTTTGGAGAAAAACATTGACCTTTATTTTGAGTTACGACAGATTTAAACATCTTTATGTTATGGAGGGAACGCAATGCTAATGGCCTTAGCACATACAAGTTATTTTCCAGTTTTTCTGTACAAATCTCAACTCCATCTTTATGAATAAACACTTTATTCACATTAAACTCAAGAGTATATTTACAATGAAACAAGCACTTTACAGAAATTAAGTTCCTTTTCAACTAAGGAACTACAAATACATCATGTAAACAAGAAATTTCTTTTGTAAAGTCAACTGGATTCCTCCCACTGCCACAGCTGAGACAACGTGCCTGGTGCCTACTCGCAACGTCATCTCACCACCCTCCAGTTGTCGTCAGGATCTAATCCCTGAAAAGAAGAACAAATATGATTAATGGCGCTCGAATCAATAATCTAGGCAGAATGATAACTCTCCACTAAACAAGTTTCTAACACTAGTAAATCATATTTGCCTTTGTTTGCCTTGGCCTTAGTCTTAGCCTTGTTCTTCTTCTTGATCTAGCAATGATAATTCCTCTTCTAGTGCCCATCCTGATTACAATGGAAACACTTTCCTTTGTCCCCGGGCACTAGTCGCCTTCCCTGTTGGGCGATAGTGGTTTTTGGATTAGCGCAAAACGCGCTTGTCCTTCCCTTTACCCTTACCACCCTTCTTCTTCTTCCACTTTCTAGTGTTAAAAGTAGAAATGATACATATTAGTCCTAGAGGTCGAACCTCGATGGAACTTCTTTGATGACGAGGCAAAATTTGCCTCGTCAACCTTCTTCTCCTTACTTTTTAGTAAGGATTGGAATGTCTGCAACTCGTTTGAGGAGAGTTTGTAAGGGTATAGTCTACTTTGTTTAAATCATATTATTGACAAAGTGTAGGAAGCTATCTGGCAATGAAATGCAGGATAATGCTAACTCCACTGCCCTCATCGATCCTAAACCCATTCATCTCCACCACAATTGAAGTGGACCATCATATTAAACACATGTTCACGAATAGAGGTGCCTTCCTCCATTTTAGAGTTGAAGATGGCCATTTAAGGGCCTCATGCTTGAGCTGTCTAGACGATTGTCTGAACATCCCCCACAGGGACTTCATGATCTCATGCGCTGAGACCATGGGTTCATACTTCTTGGCCAACACGTCATTAAGACTAGCCAAGAAATAGGCTCGGGCTTTCTCATTCGCTCGTATCCAACACTTGTAGGCCTCCCGACATTTCGGGCAGTGTTAGGAGGTGGAATAAGAGGACATTCCTCCGTAATGATGAATTAGAGATCATTGATGATAAGTATTGTTGTGATATTGTGTTTCCAACTAGCGTAATTCTCACTAGTTAGTTTGTCAGCGCTAAGTAGAGCAATTATGGTTGTAGCCATTTTAAAACGTTGTTGCAAACAGAAAAACTTTAATAAGTCTATGCTAAACCAGATTTTAACATCAGTTTTAGTTTTAGCAAAATAGTTTCCAAGTACCCTAAGTGAAAAGACTTCTATTTCGCAATGATGTCCCAGCGAGGCAGGACAAACGTCACTAGTGGGGTAATTAGATGCCCCTTCACTTAGATGACACACTCTCAACCATTAGGCATAACCAAATCTTGGAACTGCATCAAACAGTCACCATTTGTTCAGTCCAGAGTCCTGCCCTAATACACCCACCGTAGGAAAAAAGCATATTAGGGCAAGAGACTAAGCGACCTTATCTTATACTGGAGATCAAATAAAGAAACGTGTAAAACTGCCATCCTATAGGGGGACACTTCCAAGGTGCCTCGAGGCGATGCACAAAAACTTTACCCAACGAGAGAGGTCGTGGGATTTGCATTCAAACCTCTATGGTTCGATTGATACTCAAGCAAGAGAAGGTTTTGATATTTCATTTGTTTTATAGATGATCTAGCACATGTGCCAGTGAAAACCCCTAAGAAATTTAAACCTCATTCAAGATTATGCCAATTTGTTGATTACACTTACAAAACGAGAGGTGGTCTATTCTTCGATCCACAAGAAAACAAAGTGTTTGTATCAACAAACGTTATATTCTTATTAGAAGATCACATGAGAGATCATAAACCATGAAGAAAATTAATATTAAATGAAGCTACTGATGAATCAACAAGAGTTGTTGATGATGATGCTGGTCATTCATCAAAAATTAATGAAGGGACTAGCATTTCAAGTCAGTCTCGTCCTTCTCAATCGCTGAGAGTGCCACGATGTACTGGGAGGGTTACAGCACAACCTGACCATTAATTGGGTTTAATTGAAACTCAGGTCGTCATACCAGATGATGGTGTTGAGGATCCATTGTTTATAGACAGACGATGAATGACGTAAAAAAGGACCAATAGGTCAAAGTCATGGACTTTGAAATGTATTTGATGTACTTCAATTCAGTATGGGATCTTGTAGGTCCACATGAAGGGGTTAAACCCATAGGATGTAAATGGATCTACAAGTGAAAAACTCGTAACAAAGGGTTATACCCAAAGGAAAGGGTTGACTATGAGGAAACTTTTTCCTCTGTTGTTATGCTTAAGTCTATAAGAATTATCTTATCTACAGCCACATATTATGACAATGAGATATGTCAAATGAATGTCAAGAAAACCTTTCTGAATGGAAATCTTGAAGAGAATATCTTTATGTCTCAGCCTAAGGGGTTCATAGCTAAGTTCAAGGGCAAAAAGTTTGCAAACAAAATTGATCCATTTATGGGTTGAAACAAGCATCCAGATCTTGGAATATTAGATTTGATACTGCGATCAAATATTTTGGTTTTGACTAAAACGATGAGGAGCTTTGTATGTACAAGAAAATCATCAATGATAAAGTAGCTTTCTTATTACTTTATGTGGACGATATCCTACACATTGGGAATGATGTAGGATAACTTACTGATGTTAAAAAGTGGCTAGCAATCCAATTTCAAATGAAATATTTGGGAGAGGAGCAATATGTTCTTGGGATCCAAATCATTAGGGATCGTAAGAACAAAAAGCTAGTTATATCTCAAGCAACTTATATCAACAAGATGTAGATTCGATATTCAATGCAGAACTCTAAGAAGGGTCTATTGCTTTTCAGGCATGGAGTTCCCTTGTCTAAGGAGCAGTGTCCTAAGATACCTCAAGAAGTTAAGAACATGAGACATATTCCTTATGCCTCAGTTGTGGGCATCTTAATGTATACTATGCTTTGCATTGGGCCTGACATTTGTTATGCAATGGAATAGTCAGTAGGTACCATTCCAATCTAAGGTTAAACCACTAGACTGCGGTTAAGAATATCCTCAAGTATCTTAGGAGAACAAGGGACTATATGCTTGTGTACGGAGCTAATAATTTTATCCTTACGGGATACACGGACTTTGATTTCTAAACTGACAAGGATTCTAGGAAGTCCACGTCAGGATCAGTGTTCACCCTCAACGGGGGATTTATAGTATGGCGTAGCATCAAACAATGATGCATTATAGACTCAACCATGGAGGCTGAGTATGTAGTTGTTTGTGATGCAGCAAAGGAGAAAGTTTGGCTAAGGAAGTTCCTAAGTGATTTGGAAGTTGTACCAAACATGAACTTGTCGATCACCTTATACTATGATAATAATGGGGATATGGCCAACTTGAGAGAACCTCGTCGCCATAAACGAGGAAAGCACATTGAGAGGAAGTATCACCTGATATGGGAGATTGTGCAATGAGGAAATGTGATCGTCATAAAGATCACATCGGAGCACAACATTATTAATCCATTTACGAAGGCTCTCTTGACTAAAGTGTTTGAGAGTCATCTAAAAAATCTAGGTCTACAAGACATGTACATTGAAGGAAATCAGACTCGATATTCCATGAGCAATGGAAGAAAGATAATTCCAAATTACAATCATGAATAAATAATGTATTTACAATCGACTTCAATACAAACGGTTATGCAATTAACAAAGATTACAGCATGAACAATAAAAATGCATAAAGAGATCCAACTCTAAGCACAATAGAAAAAGCGTCTCCACACTCCGTTGCGCATGATGCTCGAACAACAGCAGCGTCGAACGACCGATCTACACGACCGCAATGTCGCAACGAACATATCACAAACACTTCGCGCTCGTCCTCAACGTTTACCTTGGTCACGAACTCCCCAGCAACACGAACGGCCTCCAGAAAACCTCGATGGTGTCGAGTTGAGTCTGACACCACCAACAAGGCAACCTTGGTATTCTTGGTGTGAGAATCCAGAGGGTGGGCTCTGTTCGGACATAGTATAAGGTAGACGAAGAAGGAAACAATGATCGCGTACACGACTAGGCAAGTGGGAGATGGCGAAGACCTATCGTATAGGTCGATGCCCAATCGTTTAGATAAAGCTAAGCAATCATCTAGCAAAAGCTATGTGATCGTTTAGCTCATTGTTTAGCTCGGTCTGTCACCTACAGACTCTACACGATTGTTTACCTTAGGTCAACGATCGTCTAGCAAAGCTATGCGATCGTTTAGTAAATACTGCACGATCGTTTAGCTCTACTCTGCACGATCGTTCAGCTCGCCCAGCCGTCGTTTAGTAAATCTGAATTTACTTGATGACTTTGTGAGTTTCTTTTACACAGAGAGAAAACTCAAAACGTTTTCAATCTTTTGTACAAACTTCTTTTTTAAAAAAATAGGAAAACCATTTCCCTTTTAAACTCACGGTTACCATAATTCAATAACCACCCATTACTTTGGTTATTTAAAAGAAAAAGAATTAATTATCCAATAATTAATATTATTATAAACATAAATGATAACCAATTATTTCATACTTATATTATACCAATATAGTAATATTATCATCTTCATATGAAACTATAAATCATAGTTCTTTTTATTCCATGGTACTAATGTAAATCTCATTTATTAATCCTCCACTAGATGTATCTCATACATCAAACCGATTATATCATATAATATCAAATAACCTTTTGCATTTGAACTTTCAAATCAACACCAAGAACTGATCCTCAAATGAATTCTTGAGCTACAAGGGGACCTCATGAATCTGTAGCTCGAAGCTCCTAATGGTTACGTGAATAACTGACTAAACTCTTTAGTCACGGGATCCACCATCCGTTAACTGCCAGACACTCTACTAAAGATCGATAGTTGAACTCTCCTTACCACAGGTATATTATGTGTCCATCTTAACCAATCAGCACTGCGAAAAACCTTCACAGATCACTCATAAGTACAACTAAGCCAATAACCGTTATGCCTCTGTATTTACATCTGTCTCCTTACGTACCATTAATCTCTCTAATGAACATAAGTCATAGTCCTACTATGACTGAGTTTTCTCTTCCAAAGAGAAGTTGTGGCCATTATGTTCAAGCCCTAAAATCAGCCCTTAAGGGAGTAATCTCTCTACTTATCCCTTTTTTGGGAAATGAGTGAATTGCATCTTGTGGATTAAGTTCCCAGCTCCCAGATCAGACAAGTCCCCAAAAAGATAGGCATGTTGAGTTGGCAATCTGGCCATTCTCACCCATTCTAATCAAAGGATCGCCCTCAAAGACAGAAGTTCCCAAAACACTCAGATTGAGGTCGTGTCACCTATGGTCGTTTAGGTGAGATGCAAGTCTCTAGTATCAACGGCGTTATATATAGAGTCTAGTCATCTCGTGGTCCAGGTCTTATACAAACTCTTTGTTTAGGACACCCTCACTCGCATGTCTCCATATGAATGGTCAAGATCTACCATCTGTAGTAGTTTATAACATTTTCATACCAAGTCCGAACACTTGCAAACATCTACAAAGCAGGCCATATTCATAGTGTCACCAGGATCAAGTATCCCACTTTAATTCTTATACTACAGACCTATTTAAGTTATCACTTAAGGCATGATCCACTTGTATATCACATATACATGCTGAAGTTCACATATGATAACCAAGGAGCTTTGTTTATTAGATATGAGTAAATGCCAGAATTAAATAACACTTATTTTATTCATTGAACAATGTGTATCTTTACAAAACAATGAGACTTTAGGAGAATTAGGACACCAATCCCAACAATCTCCCACTTGTCCTGATGACTCGGGAGACTAATGTATAATACAATATAAAAATGTGCAATATGCAATAAACTAGGGCATACCCCAATATCATCTCCATTTTCCCTAGACAAGATGTTGCATGTCTCATAGACCTAGACTTTCCAAGTGACCCTCGAACACTTTAGCCATGAGGTCCTTTGTAAAAAGATCAGCAACGTTGTATCCTATAAGGATCAAATCCTTATCTCCATATACAAGCATGTAGTCCCTCATTCTTCGAAGATTCTTGAGGATCATCTTAACCATCGTCCAGTGATCAAATCCTAGATTGGACTGATACCGATTAATAATCCCTATTGCATAGCAAATGTCGGGTCGAGTACACAACATTGCATACATCAAGCTTCCTACAACAAAAGCATATGGAATCTGTCTCATTTCCTCAACTTCTTGAGGTGTCTTAGGAGATTGGTCCTTAGACAGAATGATTCCATGCCTGAAGGGTAACAAACCCCTCTTGGAATCCTGCATCCTGTACCTGATCAACATTTGATTAATGTACGATGCTTGAGATAGAGCCAAACATTTTTTCTTGCAATCCTGAATAATCTAGATCCTGAGAACATACTATGCCTCACCCAAATCTTCCATTTAGAATTGGGTAGCTAGTCATTTCTTAATGTCAGTCAGATACCCTACATCGTTCCCAATGAGTAGGATATCATCCACATACCGTACCAGGAAAGCTACTGAGTTGTTGATGATCTTCTTGTAAACACAAGACTCATCAACGTTCTGGTCAAAGCCAAACGATTTGACAGCAGTGTCAAATCTGATGTTCCAATATCTAGATGCTTGTTTCAGCCCATAAATAGACCTATTAAGCTAGCAAACTCTTTGCTCTTTATCTGCAACTACGACCCTCTTTGGTTGAGTCATATAGATGGTCTCCTTAAGATTACCATTAAGAAAGGCAGCTTGACATCCATTTTCCATATTTTATAATCATAAAATGTGGCTATGGATAGGAGAATCCTGATAGACTTCAGCATGACAAGAGGTGAGAAAGTTTCCTCATAGTCAACTCTCTCAACCTGGGTATAACCCTTTGCCACGAGTCTAGCCTTGAAGGTTTGCAACTTTCCATCTATATCTCTTTTTTTCTTAAAGATCCACTAATACCCAATAGGTCTTTCCCCATCAGGTGGATTAACAAGCTCCCAGGCATTATTGAAGTACATAGACTTCATTTCCTGGTTCATGGCTTTAACCCATTCATCTTTGTCAACATCCTCCATTGCTTTATTAAAAGACAATAGATCCTCGACCCCATCATTCGTAATGACGTTTTAGGCTTCAGTAAAACCCATGTAGCGATCCGATGGGTTTATAACCCCCCCCCACTACGTCGAGGCAGTTTCAACTCTTGAGCTGGTTGACTAGACGTTCCAACCTCAACAACCCTTGTTGATCTATCGACCTATGCAACATTTCTTATTGAACCTTCAACAATCTCAGTCTCACTAGAGATCTCACGTAAAATGAGCTTACTTTGTGGCTTATGATCCCTCATGTGATCTTCTTTCAAGAAGATGGCATTAGTGGAAACAAACACTTTGTTCTCACTCGGATCATAGAAGTATCCTCCTCTTGTTTCCTTGGGGTAGCCTACAAAGAGGCAAACCTTCGAACGCGGTTCCAACTTTTTTGGGTTAGTGGTTAGCATATGTACTGGACAGCCCCAAATCCTGAAGTGGTGTAAACTATCTTTACGGCCTCTCCATAACTCAAAAGGTGTTTCAAAAACACTTTTCGAGGGAACGTTGTTCAGGATATAACATGCATTCTGCACTGCATAAGCCCAAAACGAGTCTAGAAGATGAGCATAACTTATCATAGACCGAACCATGTTCAACAAGGTCCTGTTTCTTCTTTCTAATATACCATTTTGCTAAGTTGTACTAGGGGCCGAGAGTTGGGACGCAATCTCATGTTCTATCATATAGTTCTGAAATTGGAGGTCCATATACTCTCCACCACGATCAGATCGTAGTGTTTTTATCTTCTTACCTAACAAGTTTTCAACTTTAGCCTTATACTTCTTGAACTTGTCGAGGGCTTCAGACTTACGTTGCATTAGGAAGAGATACCAAAATCTTGAATAATCATCCATAAAAGAGATGAAATATTCATACTCACCTCGAGCTCTAACATTCATCGGACCATAGAGGTCTGAATGTATAAGCTCCAAGGCGTCCTTGGCTCTGTAACCTTTTCCAGTAAAAGGTCGTTTAGTTATCTTCCATTCGAGGCATGATTCACATACCAGCAATGAGTTTTCTTCTAAACTCTTTAGAAGTCCACTTTGCACCAACTTCTCAATTCTATTGATATTGATGTGACCTAATCTAAGATGCCAAAGATGAGCATTTTTCTTTGGAGAAACCTTTGGTCTTTTAGCTATTGTTGCGTACTGAACATTTTAGTGTTAAATAAAGCTTTTATGACTAACGACCTTAGTATATATAAGTTATTTTCTATTGAACCATAACCAATTTCGATTCCATTCTTGAAAATAAACACTTTATTCTCGGAAAAAGAGATGGTGTAGCCTTGTTCAATGAGACAAGAAACCGAGATTAAGTTCCTCTTGATATGAAGAACTACAAAAACATTATCCAGTAACAGATAATATTTCTTGTCAACAAATAACTTCAGCCTGCCTACAGCAACAGCTGAAACAACCTCACCAGTACCGACTCGAAGAGTCATCTTTCCTTCTGGCAACGTTTGCCAAGAACTGAATCCTTAGTAAGAGGAACTGACATGATTGGTAGCAGCTGAATCAAGGATCCAGGCATAATCATCATTCTTTACCAGACATGTCTCCAAGACCAATGAATCATATTTACTGTCTTGTCTTCTCTTTTATAGAGTAGTAGGATCAAGATCATTTGCTATGAAATTCGTTTCATATGATTCTTTCCACTGTAAATAATCGGTCATTTTTAAAAGCTTTAAATGAAAATACTAACGAGTTGCTGTAAAGAAAAACACATTGACCTACGTTAGGTTTTAAGCAAATACTCGTTGTAAAATAAAACAACATCCAATAAGGTTTAGCAAAACTAACATAAACCCCGTGTGACATCTAGTTTCGCAATGACGCTTCAAATGTTTAGGACAAAAGCCGCCGAAAGGAGGTCAGTTATCTCTCTTCTGAATTGAGAAGTTCTCAATCAGTCATTAATACCAGAACAACTCTTGTTCCTATAACGACAAGCCATCATTGATTTGGCCAAGAGATCATTAACTTTCTTAAAAATCTCCCATAAGTGTGACTCGCCATTTTAAGCCCTAGAGGTCCGTCCCAAAAGGCCAATCCGAAGGGAAAAATCCGATTGAGGAAAAACCTAAAGCGACCCTATCTATTTCTGGAGTTCACCTTGATATTGACCAACTGCACAAAACCCATCCGAAGGGGGATGCTCCAAAGGCGACACGAGGGTGTACAGAATGATCTCACGGTGTGAACCAATGACAGGGACCATAGACCATAGGACGTGTTGACGACACACCCTTCACACCACTTAATCTATAATACTCTCTCTGTTCATTTGATGTTGACTCATGCCAAACAACCATTCGATAGGGGGATGCATTTGGGTATCTCGTGAACCAGCATGAATCTCACGATGTGAACATATAGAGAGAAACGTGTAGTGGAATCGTAGATATATCTGATAACGGCCTCTTTCCTCCGCACTGAGTATTTTTATAACGCTAAGGGTTTAGCGTACTTCTGAAAAACACGGCTAAGGATTTTTAAACTAAAGTGACTTTTAGGTTTTGCCCAAAGAAGTCAACATTTTAACTTTGATTAAGTGAAACAAACTTCGATCACCATCCATTAAAGCTCTTTTTAACGAAAGTTTTGACCAAACGTCCGCATGCATATATTGAAATCTATCTAATTCATCTTTCCAAGGTAGAGGTGTTACATTTCGCGTCAACTTAAGAACCCCAGCCTAGCCAGAACCCGCCCTTAGACCAAAAGGTCCCTTTAGATAAAGTTTACAACAAATTTAATCTTTTATTCAACAAATTTAATCCTAAAAACCGATTTTAAAATATTAACTAGGTTACTAAACTCTTTAGAACGCATTTGAACTTAAGGTCCTATCCCAATCCAATGTTACCTTTTAAAACATTGAGTTCACACCTAAGTCAACATGCAACTCTGATTTATTGATTTTAAGGTCTAATTTCCTGTTATAACACTTATAAGAAACAACCAAATGCCTAAAAGCTAACACATGCAAGGCATTCGTAATGCTTATAAACATGGCCATAAGTGTCATGTTCAATGCATTATTCGATTCATTGCTACTTATTTAATATAACACTATACAAAACCGCAAATGAACAAGCCAAAAAATGCTTCCATTACACTTAAGACTATAACATTTATAATAAAAGGATGTTGCCATGATAATGCCACTGCATGCATAATATAACTCTCTTATAATTTCAAATGATGCATGCGCATGCTTTCAAGTAATTTCTTCATGCTCGAATTATAAACATTTATAATCATGAATGCATGAATAATTGACACACCTAAGGTGGGTTTTTAACTACATGACAAACACTTTTGACATATAAGTAACCATAACATCACATGTAATAAGCAATAAAGTTGATGAAATCGGGTAAAATTGCTAAAAAAAAAAAAAGGAAAGCTAAACTAATTACAAAGACAAGGAGTTTCTGGTTCAAACAGGCGAACCGGAGTCTTTAAACCGTTCCAAAAGTATCACTTCTCTCAACCAAACCATCGGATACGAAGCACCCCCGCGTCATCCTAAATGATAAAACAAACCACTTCGTCTATCGCTTACGGCAACTTCCAGAGTTAAACAATCGTTTAGCCCATTATTAATACGATCCATCTAGAAAAATCCAAACAATCGTTTAAGCTATTACTACAAGATTATGTACCTTTAACTAAAGCGATTTGAAGCCTGAACACTACACGATCGCTTAGTACGCTCCGACAGCGCCCGCCTTCTGCGATCATGGTCCAAGCGACTATGATGCCACGAAGCACATCGCCATAAAGCCGATCGCTTAGCCAGATGCTTTCGTATCGCATATGCGCGATTGCCTTAAGGTAGTAATAACTGAGCGATATGAAGCGTTGCTAACTATGGCGATTGTCTAGCGTGCGCACTTCTACTAAACGATGATGCATCCATGCTCTCCACTACAATCGCCTAAACCTCCAGCTTGCCTACGCGTCGCGCAACCAATGCTACGCGATATGGTAAACGATTTATCCATCGCTTAAGCTTTAAGCTAAAACGGTCGTTTAAAAAATACTATATACGATCGTCTAGAAAAAAAAAGTCTAAATGGCCCGCTTGTTAATTTCCAAACAATCGTTTTACCCTGAGGGCTACAGACGATCTGAACCAACGCTTTGGTCCTTCTTCTTCGTTGAGAACTGCACGCCATGCGTCAAAGCTTTCATCATAGAACGACATATCGACAGACTCGACTTTTCGATTAACAGACTCGATAAGCTTTGTTAATTTTCGCCAAAAACACAAGGGCCCTTACAATTAACACTTTGTAATACCGAAAGGCTTTAACAAAAACAACAATTTAAAACCCGAAACAATTCATCATATTCAATGCCACAAATGAAGAAAACGACTAAACCACAAATGCCAGAAAACCACCAGCGACTAGAAAAATAAATTTGAATATCAGATGAACTTGCTCATGATACCAATTGAAGAAAATTAGAACTCGAGATTTCCATGAGCAAGTACGGAAGAACGATAGTTCAAAAATTATAAATATAAGGAATAAACAATGTATTTTATAGTCGACTTCAATACAAACGGTTTATGCAATAACAGAAGAATTTACAGCATGACAATACAAATGCCCAATAAGAGATCAAACTCTGTACGCACAATGGCAGAGAGCATCTTCATGCTCCTGTTGTACACGAACACTCGAACAAACAACAGCCTCGAAACTCCTGATCTACACGATTCGTAACGCTTGCAATGAACACGGCACGACAACTTCGCCGCTCGTGCCTCAACGTTAATACTTGGTCCACAAACTCCTCAGAAACAATGAACACCCTCCACAACATCACGAACGGCCTCCACAGATAAACCTCGACGGTGTCGAGTTGAGTCTGACACCACCAGCAAATGCGACCTTGGGTATTTCTCAGTGTCAGAATTTAGAGGGTAGGCCTCTATTAGACTTGGTATAAGGCAAACGAAGGAGGAAACCGATTGCGTACACAGACTGGGCAAGTGGGAGATGGCGGAGACCTATCATATAGGTCGATGCACCAAATCATTTAGATAAAGCTAAGCGATCGTCTAGCAAAGCTATGCGAATTATTTAGCTCGGTCCTAGTCGCCCTAAAAACTCTTATATAATCTTTTACAAATTGGCCAAGCGATCGTCTAACAAATCTATGAGATGTTTAGTAAAATACTGGCACGATCGTTTAGCTCTAACTGACTGGCAATATCGTTCAACTTAGCCCAGCCGTCGTTTTAGTAAATACGGAATTTACTGACGACTTCCGTGAGTTTCTTTGCACGGAGAGAAAACTCAAAAACTTTTTCATAACTTTTGTAAAAACCATTTTTTTAAAAAAAAATAGGAAAATCATTTTCCCTTTTAAACTCTAGGTTACCAAATGATTCAGAAAACCAACCATTAACTTTGGTTATTTAAAAAGAAAAAGAATTAATGATCCATTAATTAATATTATTAAAAACATAAATGATAACAACTTATCATATTATATTTATAAACCTATAGTTTATTAATATTTCATCTCTAATGAACATATAAACCATAAGTTTCTTATTTCAATTCCAATGTACTATAATGTAAATCTCATTTACATCAATCCACCACTAGATGTACCTCATACATCAAACCAATTAATATAAATATATAATCAAAATACTCTTGTCAACTTGAACATTTTCAAATCAAACACCAAAAAACTAATCCTATTGGAGCTAATAAAAGGGGACCTCATGGACCTGTAGCTCCAGCTCCAAACGGTAACGTGAATAAACTGACTAACTCTTTTAGTCCGGGATCCACCATGCCCGTAACCTGCCAAGAACACCTACTAAAGACGATAGTTGAACTCTTCCTTACCAACAGTATATTATGTGTTCCATCTTAACCAACAGCACTGCGAAAAAACCTTCACAGATCAACATCATAAGATAACGCTAAGCCATAACCGTTATGCCCCTGTATACATCTGTCTCCTTACGTACCATATCCTCTAATGAACATAATCCATAGTTCTTCTATGACTCAGTCCCTTCTCTTTCCAAGAGAAGTTGTGGCCACTATGTTTCAAGCCCCAGAATCAGCCCTAAGGGAGCATCTCTCTACTTATCCCTACTTTTGAGAAAGAAGTGAATTCATCTTGTGGATTTGAGGTTCCTAGCTCCCAGATCAGACAAGTTCCCAAAAAGGTAGCATTTTGAGTTGGCAATATGGCCACTCTCATCCATACTATCAAAGACCGCCCGCAAAGGCAGGTGTCCCAAAACACTTAGGAATTGAGGTTCTGTCACCTATAGGTCATTTAGGTGAGATGCAGTCTCTCTAGTATCAATGTGGCGTTATATACAGAGTCAGCATCCTCGTGGTCTAGGTCTTATAACAAACTCTTTGTATAGACACCCCCTCACACGTCTCCACATGAATCTACCATCTGTAGTAGTTTGCAATACTTGCAAAACATCTACAAAGCGGGTCGATATCCTAGTGTCATCACCAGGATTCAGGTAATCCCCACCTTAGTTCTTAATAGTAAAAAACCTATTTAGGTTATCACTAAGGCAATGAATCACTGTATTCACACTATACATGCTTAAGTTCAACATAGATAACCAAGGAAGCTTCCGTTTATTTGGATAATGAGAAATGGTCAGAATTAAATAATACTTATTTAATTCATTGAACAATGTGTAATCCTTTATAAACAACGGTAACTCCAGGGGAATTAGGACACCAAATCCCAAAACTGTGTAATCTAGGGCAAGTGGAAGATGTGTAAATGTGTATGAGATGTGTAGTTTATTGTAATTTTAACTTTGTATTTGTAACATCCCCCTTTTGTTCCATATAATTATACATTCTGACATAACTACAGTTTTTTAAGTTCAAGTGGGAGTTTATGGGTTTATACCTTAAAACTCATAGATAGTGAATGTAATTAAAATGCCGCCATAAATAAATAGTTTTTTTTAGTTTTTATCGATAAGTAGTTATTGATGTTTTTATTAAATTTATCTTATTAAACCCTAAAATCCAATAAACTAACATCCTAGGTTTGTCTTAATAGAGTCTTGAACTATATATAGAGACATATAGGGATGCATATTCAAAGATACATCCTAAAGGGTCTAAATAGTATAGGGATATAGGTTAGTACCTTATTTGGTAAGCACTAATGGATACGACCCACTTTGCATTTGATTAATAAATGCAGTGATCCAACACAATTCGTGTAGTAAAGACATGTGAGTGGGGATATCCTGTGT
>NC_052358.1:50974973-51012156 GCF_009727055.1 Benincasa hispida
TTATAATACATGATGCATGAATAATTGCACAACCTAAGGTGGGTTTTTTTCTACATGACAAACACTTTGACATATAAGTACCATACATCACATGTATAAGCAATAAATGTTGATGAATCGGGTAAAATTGCCTTAAAAAAAAAAAAAAGGAAAGCTAACTATTACAAAGACAAGGAGTTTCTGGTTCAAACAGGCGAACCGGGTCTTAAACCGTTCCAAAAAGTATCACTTCTCCAACCAACCATCGGTACTAAGCACCCCGCGTCATCTAAATGATAAAACAAACACTTCGTTCTATCGCTTACCGGCACTCCAGAGTTAAACAATCGTTTAGCATTATTATACGATCATCTAGAAAAATCCAAACAATCGTTTAGCTATTACTACAAGATTATGTACCTTTACTAAGCGATGAAGCCTGAACTACACGATCGCTTAGTACGCTCCGAACAGCGCCCGCCTTCTGCGATCGTCCAAGCGACTATGATGCCACGAAGCACCATCGCCTAAGCGATCGCTTAGCCAGTGCTTTCGTATCGCATATGCGCGATTGCATAGGTAGTAACTGAGCGATGAAGCTTGCTAACTATGCGATTGTCTAGCGTGCGCCTTCTACTAAACGATGAGCATCACATGCTCTCACTACAATCGCCTACCTCCAGCTCCTACGCGATCGCGCAACCAATGCTACGCGATATGGTAAACGATTTACCCATCGCTTAGCTTTAGCTAAACGGTCGTTTAAAAAATACTATACGATCGTCTAGAAAAAAAAGTCTAAATGGCCGCTTGTTACATCCAAACAATCGTTTACCTGAGGCTACACGATCTGACCAACGCTTGGTCTTCTTCTTCGTTGAGAACTGCATCGCCATGCGTCAAAGCTTCATCATGAACGACTCGACAGACTCGAACTTTTCGAATTACAGACTCGATAGCTTTGTTAATTTCGCCCAAAAACACAAGGGCCCTTACAATTAACACTTTGTAATACCGAAAGCTTTAACAAAAACACAATTTAAACCCGAAACATTCATCATATTCATCCACAAATGAAGAAAACGACTAACCACAAATGCAGAAACCCACCGCGACTGAAAAATAATTTGGAATATCAGAGAACTTGACTCTGATACCAATTGAAGAAAATTAGACTCGAGATTTCCATGAGCAGCGGAAGAACGATAGTTCAAAATTATAATCAGGAATAAACAATGTATTTATAGTCGACTTCAATACAAACGGTTATGCAATTAACAGAGATTACAGCATGAACAATACAAATGCAATAAAGAGTATTCAAAACTCGTCTACGCACAATGCATACGAAGCACCATCTTCATGCTCTGTTGCACACGAACACTCGAACAAACAAACAGCCTCGAAACTCCTGATCTAACACGATTCGTAACGCTGCAAATGAACACGGCACGAACACTTCGCGCCGTCCTCAACGTTAATACTTGGTCACAAACTCCTCAGCAACAATGAACGACCTCCACAACATCACGAACGGCCTCCAGAAAACCTCGACGGTGTCGAGTTGAGTCTGACACCACCAGCAAAATGCGACCTTGGGTATTTCTCAGTGTCAGAATTTAGAGGGTAGGCTCTATTTAGACTTGGTATAAGGCAAACGAAGGAGGAACCGATTGCGTACACAGACTGGGCAAGTGGGAGATGGCGGAGACCTATCATATAGGTCGATGCCCAATCATTTAGATAAAGCTAAGCGATCGTCTAGCAAAAGCTATGCGATTATTTAGCTCGGTCTATCGCCCTACAAAACTCTATATAATCTGTTTACAATTGGGCCAAGCGATCGTCTAACAAATCTATGAGATCGTTTAGTAAATACTGCACGATCGTTTAAGCTCTACTCTGGCAATATCGTTCAACTTAGCCCAGCCGTCGTTTAGTAAATCCGAATTTACTTGACGACTTCGTGAGTTTTCTTTGCACGGAGAGAAAACTCAAAAACTTTTTTCAATTTTTGTAAAAACCATTTTTTTAAAAAAAATAGGAAAATCATTTTCCTTTTTAAACTCATGGTTACCAATGATTCAATAACCACCATTAATTTGGTTATTTAAAAAGAAAAAGAATTAATATCCAATAATTAATATTATTAAAAACATAAATGATAACCAACTTATCATACTATATTTATAACCTATAGTTTTAATATTTCATCTCATGAAACATATAAACCATAGTTCTTTTTCAATTCCATGGTACTTAATGTAAATCTCATTTACATCAATCCACCACTAGATGTACCTCATACATCAAACCAATTATATAATATATAATCAAAATACCTCTTGTCAACTTGAACATTTCAAATCAACACCAAAAACTAATCTATTGAGCTATAAAGGGGACCTCATGGACCTGTAGCTCCAAGCTCCAACGGTACGTGAATAACTGACTAAACTCTTTAGTCACGGGATCCACCATCCGTTAACTGCCAGACACTCTACTAAAGATCGATAGTTGAACTCTCCTTACCACAGGTATATTATGTGTCCATCTTAACCAATCAGCACTGCGAAAAACCTTCACAGATCACTCATAAGTACAGCTAAGCCAATAACCGTTATGCCCCTGTATTTACATCTGTCTCCTTACGTACCATTAATCCCTCTAATGAACATAAGTCATAGTTCTTCTATGACTCAGTCTTCTCTTCCAAAGAGAAGTTGTGGCCACTATGTTCAAGCCCCAGAATCAGCCCTTAAGGGAGCAATCTCTCTACTTATCCCTACTTTGAGAAATGAGTGAATTCCATCTTGTGGATTGAGTTCCTAGCTCCCAGATCAGACAAGTCCCCAAAAAGGTAGGCATGTTGAGTTGGCAATTTGGCCACTCTCATCCATACTAATCAAAGGACCGCCCGCAAAGGCAGGTGTTCCCAAAACACTTAGGATTGAGGTCATGTCACCTATGGTCATTTAGGTGAGATGCAAGTCTCTAGTATCAATGGCGTTATATACAGAGTCTAGTCATCTCGTGGTCTAGGTCTTATACAAACTCTTTGTATAGGACACCCCCGCTCACACGTCTCCACATGAATCTACCATCTGTAGTAGTTTGCAATACTTGCAAACATCTACAAAGCGGGTCATATCCGTAGTGTCACCAGGATCAGGTATCCCACCTTAGTTCTTATAGTAAAAACCTATTTAGGTTATCACTTAAGGCATGATCCACTTGTATATCACATATACATGCTTAAGTTCACATAAGATAACCAAGGAGCTTCGTTTATTGGATATGAGTAAATGTCAGAATTAAATAATTCTTATTTTATTCATTGAACAATGTGTATCTTTATAAAACAACGGTACTCCAGGGGAATTAGGACACCAATCCCAACTGTGTAATCTAGGGCAAGTGGAAGATGTGTAATGTGTATGAGATGTCGTAGTTTATTGTATTTTACTTTGTATTTGTAACATCCCCTTTGTTCCATATAATATACATCTGACTAACTACAGTTTTAGTTCAAGTGGGAGTTTTATGGGTTTTATACCCTAAAACTCATAGATAGTGAATGTAATTAAATGACCGCCATTAATAAATAGTTTTTTTTATGTTTTTATCGATAAGTGTTATTGATGTTTTATTTAATTTATCTTATTAACCCTAAAATCCAATAAACTAACATCCTAGGTTGTCTTATGAGTCTTGAACTATATATAGAGACATATAGGGATCAATATTCAAGATACATCCTAAAGGGTCTATAGTATAGGGATAAGGTTAGGTACCTTATCTTGGTAACACTATGGATACGACCCACTTTGCATTTGATATAAATGCAGTGATCCAACACATTCGTGTAGTAGACATGTGAGTGGGGATATCCTGTGTAATGAGTTTGCACAAGACCGGTCCACGAAATAGTAACCACTAGATGTAACTCCGTTGACTAGTTAGGTTTCTATTTCAATAGGATGACGTAGGCAACTTAGTCTTACTCCTGAGTATATTATGAACTCTTATTCATGAAGAATTGTCCTTTGATTTATATGGGTGAGAGTGGCCAGTTCGCTGACTCAATATGCCTACTATTTTGGGGATAAGACCGAGTGGTTAGCTGGAAACATAATCATATAAGATGAATTTCATTCCTTTCCAACGTTAGGGTAAGTACATGAGTGTTCCATTAAATGGTGTCTTCGGGACTTGAACAAAGGGCCTTACCCTCTCACTGGCTTGAGAGAGGTTTCTATTTAATGGTCGGACCATAAACAGGTTGTTCATTAGAGGCACTAGTACTTAAGGATGTAGAGGTAACCCAAGTGTAGAATGGTAATTTTACTTAGTTGGTGTTACGAACACTTATGAATGACTAACTTGCTGTTATTGGTCTATCTTCGTAGACACAGAAACATATCTGTAGTGAGAAGAGTACAACTATGGGTCTTTAGTAGAGTGTATCCACAGTTAACGAATCTTGATTAATTTGGTTATGAGTTTAGCCAATTAATCTCACATCATTGGGGCTTCTGATCTGCAGGTTCATTAGGTCCCCTTCCTAGCTTGTAAAGGGTCTTGAGGTAATTTGTCATTAAATTGAATTTGAAATGTCAAATTTAGAATTGAGAATTTTTTAATGTATGTTGATACGTTTTAATATAACGTTTAATTTTAGATATGATTCAAAATTAATAAATGAGAGAATGAAATATTTGAAAGGAGTTTAAATATTAATTTAATATGATAAGATTCATATTGAAAACTATAGGTTAAAAATAATGTGCATTGGATGCGCATTAAAACTATAGGTTAAATGAGAGAAATGTTTTTTAATATGATTCAAATGGAAAATTAAATTCAATATGTGATATTTAATTAGATGTTTAATTAATTGAAGAATTAATTAATTAATTAATTTAATTGATTAAATCAAAACTATATGTTAAATTTAATATATATTAGATGCACATTAAAACTATAGGTTATCTGAAAGGAAATCATTTAAATATGATTTAAATGATCAATTAATTAACTATATTATATTAGATTATATTTAAATTAAACAAATTAACTCTCCATTTTAGGGAAGTTACAAGAAAATGTAGGATCAATCCCACGTTTTTCTCTCCCTCTCTCACCATCTCTCTCTAACAAAAGGGTTTTGTTTTGTAAAGGAATGAATAGGCTTTCATGCTCTCTGTGTGTGTTCTTCTTCTTGAGAAAAGAAAGAAAAAAATCGTTTTGTGATATTCCCAAATCCCAAAAAAGAGAATCCCACAATTCTCCATAGCCTCAATTCCCTACAAGAATAGGGAAATTTCCAAGTTGTGGTGTCCAAAGGTTTCTTCCCCTGTATAATTAGTCTTTTGGGGAATGACATGCTTAATCGATATTATCTTTTACTCCAACACAAAATTGTTTTGATTTTAAATGCCATTTTGGAAAAAAAAAAATGGTTCTGTGTCTTGGCTTCCGCTGTGCCCTAGGGTTCTCATCCCTTCAATTTCATGGTAATAGAAGGAATTATACTTGCGCACAAAGTGTCTAAGCTAGGGCTGGAGTTTGACAAAGCTAAAATTGAAGTTGTAGAAAAATTGCCACCGCCTATGAACGTGAAAACATTTCAAAGCTTTCTTGGATATGTCGGGTTCTACTGCAGGTTTGTCAAAAATTTCTCTAAAATCGCACGTCCCTTGAACTTGTTGCTAGAAGTCAATAGACCTTTTGAATTCAATCATAACTGTTCAAGAGCATTTGAAACAACTAAAGCAAGTGCTAGTCACACGCCTATTTTGATCACATCGAACTAGTCAAAGCCATTCAAGTTGTTGTGCGATGCAAGCAATTATGCGATGGGTTCAACCTTAGTCCAACACAAAGAAAAAATTCTTCATCCAACTACGAGCAAAACTCTCGGCAATGCATAGGAGAATTATGCGACAATAGAGAAAGAGTTGCTCGCAATAATGTTTGTTGTGGAGAAGTTCAGACCGTACTTATTGGGATCAAAAGTGATCATTCATACAGATCATTAAGCGATCTTATGACAAAAAGGATGCGAAGTCGCGTTTGATTAGATGGGTATTACTGCTGCAAGAGTTTGACACTGAAACTGTTGATCACAAGGGATCAAAAAATAAGGTAGCAGATCACCTATCGCGTCTCAAGAATAGTGAATGTGATTGCCTCCAACCAGAGGCAAACATTTTTTTTCTTGATGACATGATATTAAAAGTTGATGAGTTCTTACTTTGATATGCAGACATTGTCAATTTTTGGTCTGCAAGCAATTCCAAAAGGAGTACACTTTGCAACAAAAAAAGAAGTTTATGTATGAATGCAAATTTTACTGTTGGGATGAGCCACATCTTTATAAAAGAGGCTCAAATCATATTTTCAAGCAATGCATTCCAGAAATAGCATTTCAGCGCATATTATATCAATTCCATGAGTCGCCATTCGGTGACCATTTTGGGGGGTCAACACACAATAGAAAAAGTACTTCAAAGTGGGTCTTATTAGCCCATGCTCTTCAAAGATGTCAGAGGGTATACAATGAAGTGCGATAGCTGCCAACACACCAGGAATATTTCTAGAAGAAATGAAATGTCGTTGGATGTTATCTAGAAGTTGAATTATTTGATATACGTGGAATTGACTTCATGGGTTCATTCCCGTCTTCCAATGACCACAAAAACATTTTAGAAGTTGTTGATTATGTTTCAAAGTGGGTTGAAGCAATTTCATGTGCTACAAACAATGTGGCAACAGTCCTAAAGTTCCTGCAGAAAAATATTTTCACTTGCTCTGGAACACTGTGTGCCATTATAAGCAACAAGGGAACTTATTTCATCAATCACATTATCAATAAGCTTCTAATTAAATATAATGTCCATCACAAAATTATGACAGCTTACCATCCTCAAACAAATGGGCAAGCTGAGGTGTCCAACAGGGAGATCAAATCCATACTTGAAAAGGTTGTTAATTCGACACAGAAGGATTGGACACAAAGTTGGATGAGGCGCTATGGGCCTACTGAATGGCGTATTAAACGCCTATTGAAATATCCTCATATGCGCTTGTATTCGGTAAAGCTTGCCACTTACCTTTGGAACTTAAACACAAGGCATTCCGAGCCATCAACAAGCTCAACTTTAATATTGAAGCATTAAGAGAAGCAAGGAAGTTGCAGTTGCATGAGCTAGATGAGTGGAGACTACAGGCGTATGAGAACACTAAAATTTACAAAGAGCGTATGAAGTGTTGACATGACCAATGCATCACTAAGAAAAATTTTGAACTTGGCCAAAAAGTTATGTTATTTAACTCACATCTCCGTTTGTTCCCAGGGAAATTAAAATTGCAGTGGTCAGGACCCTTTGTTATTAAGGAGATATACCCTTATGGAATAATGGAGCTAACGCATGAGGATGGATCAAATGCATTTAAGGTTAATGGCCAAAGGATCAAGCCATATTATGGAGGTGATATTGATCGAAAAAAAGCCTTCATTGACTTCGAAAAACCCGAATGATGCTGATTGAAGAGTTCTCGCGATAAAAAAGTTGTCATCTTTTCAAGGATGCATCATATTCTTATATATATATATATATATATATCCTTTTATGCTTTCTTTTATTTTGCCTTTTCTTCTTATTGATTGCTTTCTTTACATGAAATTTTGTGAAAAATGATTGTTTTTGTAGATTTGATTTGTTTGGGATTAGTTGAGAATAGGGTTGAGTGTTGAGAGTTGCGATGAGTTTTGGGATACATTGAAATATCAACTCAACGCATCCTTGCTAAACTCATCGCAGAAGAGGGAGCTTTGCATGTTTTTCACCACATCTTTATAATCAATTACTATGAATTTCATTTCAAGTGTCAATTTTTTATTTGTCTTTTCTTAAGCTTGTCCCTCGCATATCTTTATTGATTTCTTAATACTCTTCTTTGTTTTGTTGCGTTCCACAAATGACCTCAATGATGATATCATTCTGCTATCGCATAATTTTGGGGTGTGTGCAAGCTTTATCTCAAACTTCTTTTGCGATATCATTCTGCTATCGCATAATTCGATTTTCAGCAATATGGACCTTGCTGCCCTCAAAATTTTGGGGTGGGAGAGGTTTGGGTTAAATGCATTCAAAATAGATTTATTTTTTTAAATCTCCTTGTTATTATTATCCAAAATAATAATAATAATGATAAATATAGACGTTGAGATTGAAACATGCTCGTAGTTGGATGTCTGCATGACACCCTTAGGAGCAAGCCAAAACGAATGTGGGAATCGTGATTAACGCATAAAATAATTGATCGCAACTTCGCTTCCTATGTTAAAAATTTTCAAAGGCATGAGTTGAGTCTGAAAAGAGTGTCTTGCTCGTAGTTGGATGTTGCATGACACCCGTGAGGGCAAGCCAAAACAAAGGTGAGATGCTCAAATCAGTTCATGATCAAACCAAAATAAGTGTATCAAAGAGAATCTTTTTAATAAATTTTAAACCAAAAATCAATTCCTGAAAGCGGAATGTAAGATAGCTTTGAAAATGAGTAAATGATTTTGGAAAATAAGTTCACCGCATCTAAAGGCTAGAAATATTTCTATAGATAAAAGAATAAAACTAAGGAAAGCACCAGTCTAACAAATCTAGAATATGAGGCACTTCGAGAAGTCTAGGCAATACGTCAAAACTATCAAGATATATTAGGACTCTAAATATATGCTTGAGAACAAGCATTGTTTTAAATTTGAGGGTGTGATAACTTGTATTACTTTACCTCTTTTTATCTAAAACAATTAGGAAAAATTTTGGAAAATGAGACAACTTGGTAAGAAAATCATGAAATCAATTATATCATGTGATCACATGCGTACAAAATCTCATAATCCACGAAAGATATAAAAATCATGCTTTTTGGATACAGAAAATCTATTTATGCGATCACAAGATATCACCGTAAAGAAATTCCTGACGCCAACAATGGAATCACATAGTTGGAAACACATGGGCGGTGGAAAGTGACATGACGCGTGGGCGATGGAGGTCAAATCAAAGACCAAGTTGGTAGCTGACAAGAAATCTACGCGGCAGAGTCAATGAACTTCTGACGTGGAGCAGGTGGCGCAATAAGGTATGGAAATTAATGCATCCTATCGGTACAATCATTAGTGAGAGACGAAGAAGTTGCTCCTTCACGCCTTTAAATACTCAATGAGATTTCCATGCAAAAAAAACATCAGAGGGAGAGCCAAGACATTGGAAAAAACTCTACAAAAGTCCCCACTTAAAAACAATTCCCTTCAAGCCCTCGTGAAATCTTGAGTGAAAGCTCAAGATTTCTTCTTGAAACAAAAAGAAAACTTACAATCTTTGTAAAGTAGTCATTTACAGAGCTAGAAAGAGCAAGAAATTGCACTTCACGACTTGATTTTCTATCTTTATCTTTTTTTCTCTACTATCGTTGTGGTTTATATTGTGTAAAACATTGAAAAACTTTTTTTTATCAATATGAATGCATCCATAGTTTACTGATCCATCTCTTCATCTTCATTTATGAACAACTAATTTCTAAATGGGTTGAGAAAATTGTAACTAACATGAACTAAGTAAGGTATAATTGTCCGTTCAACTTGTTCTATGTATGCTTCATGACCTATTGTCCGTTCAACTTGTTCTATGTATGCTTCATGACCTATTTTGATCAAGTTTAGAGATTACTCTAAATAGAATGAATCTATGTTTGAAAAAATAAAAGATTTAAATCTCATAAAACAATAAGAGATTATCTTGAGAAATAAAGAGATATCTTTTGCATTAAAGACTCATCGCATGCATCCTATAAATCGGACATTATAGCTAAACGTACTGATAAGTGTAGCATATGATTATGAATGATTTGCTTGAACGCATGGTTTATGCATTTGCTTAGGAAGGATTAGTGAATATTTCTCCCAATCTTATTTTATTCATTAGGAGTCTACATCCCTCCACTTAGGTGGTTTTACTTACAATTGTGACCCTCATCACATCCATCACTATTGACTTGCATAAGTGATAGAATAGGTATAACAACTCATCGCATATTTAACAACAATTCCCATCAAGATCGAAACAATCGTAGTCTTCGCATCAATATAACACAATCTCATAGTTCGACCCTGGACTTACCAAGAATCTAGTGAGATTTATACTTAAGTCTAATTAGATAAAACTATGCATTTATAAGGTATCACATACTATTCATTACATCACATAATAAAACACATCAATAGGGATGAACAATAAGTTAGATAGTAATATTTTGCTATATTTGTAAATAAGTTGAAAAAAATAATTCACTTGAATTATAATAAGATAATAGAGCAACAAATTAATATTATAAATTGAGAATCGGCTACGAATCATATTTCAACAACGTGGAGATGGGAGTATATATAGTTAGTAAGCAAATCTACTAAATTTATTTGAAAAACTAATTTGAAAAGATCCAATTTGTTAGATTTTCCAAATCAACTTTTTTTTTAGTAGAAAAACATGATTTAATAATTAGTTCATCAACACTGAAAACGGTTAAAGCTAATTATTATTATTATTATTATTATTATTAAAAATGTTAAAAAAAAGCTTTTGTAGTTTGTTAAAATATGGCCCTATTGTTCAATTTTTGTTACTTTTAATGGTTGAACTTTAATCCCTATATTTAATAAATCTTAAAAATTTAGTTTTAATGGCTAGTTTATTGTTGATATTTTAAAATCCTTTTGTTTTTTTATTATCATAACATATTCACCTATTATTTTTTTTTTACATAAAAATTATTGTTATTATTTAATGAATTTCGATAAAAAATTAATATTGAAGAACTAAATTTAAGATTCATTAAAGTTATGCACATTAAAATTGGACAATTGTAAGTATAAGAATTAAAATTGAACCGATTCAAAGTATGAGGGACAAAATAATATTTTTAACCAATCTTTCTTAATTTACATTTTTATATGATATGATCGTCATATGGATTACCGGATATTTTTCAATGGCATTTAACGAAAAGTTTCATTAAAAATCAAATTTTAGGTAAATTTATTTTTATATATTTTGTTGAAAAAAATGACTACACTAAAAAAAAGAAAAAACAAAAAACAATCCTGAGTCCACTTTAACTTTAAAAAAATATTTTAGAAAATAAATAGAAAATTAATATGTCTTTCTAACTAAATCAACTTTTATTTTTCACTAACAAACTAATAAATCACACAAAGTTTAGTTGGTAACATTAACGTACTTCTACCTATCTATAAATTTTTTTAAAAAAATTATAAAGTTGACCGGTCAAATTTTCAATATCATGATAGTTCAAAAAAAAAACTTATAAAGTTGACCAGTCAAATTTTGTTGTATATGCAATCACTTTAAAAAGTTGCTATATCTATAAATATTATCCTTAAATTTACTATTCATTACAAATTTTCAATATATGATATATCCTTTTCCTGATGCAACAAACATAAAGTATATCAAATATATGGCTGATATACATTTTGATACACCAAAAAAAGATAAAATTGGAGTAATAAAAAATGACAATAAGATTTAAGAATTTTTTTTTACTATACTTCTAATTTCTTTTTTTAAAAAAAAATCAATAGCTGAATTAGCAAATTTAAGATTTTCAAAGTTTTGTCTTGTTATTATATATTTTTTATTTCAAAATTTCAAATAAGCTTGATTTGGCTAAAATATCTACTAGTTTCAATGGGATCAAATATTGAAATTCAAGAAAGTTATTTTAGCTCACTGACAGATTTTGAATAAAATCTCTAGTTTCACTATACTTAATGTTAGTAATCAAGTTGTGTTTGGAATATTCTCACTAGCTTAAATTCTTTTTGTCAATTCTAAATGGAAAAAAAATCAAATACATTTAATATACAAAAATATAACAAAACCTTAAAATTAGAAAACTTATGAGATATAAATACATCATTGCATTAGGAAAAGAAGAATTCAAAGTTCATATATATATAAAGGATTTGGGAGTTCTATGCATATCTGAGAGTGATTTTGAAATTATTAAAAGTATTTTTGTCAGGTTCAAAATCGGTTTGAAACATGTATTTAATCACTTAAAATTAATTTAATATTTAATTTTACACTTCTAAAAGTAATTTTCATTTCATCCAAATTGGTTTTAAATAATTAAAAACATGTTTTATAATGTTTTTAAAAAATGACAAAAATGATTATAATCATTTTAGAATCACTCCCAAACATATCATCATATAAACATTATCTTTCTCCTCTTTGTTCGGGGGTGAGTCCTCCTTTTCCACATTCAGGACAACTCTTCAATCCAAATCCTTGACAGTCGAAACATCTAAAATTAAAAAATAAATAAATTAATTAAAAAAATTAAAAAAAATTAAGGAAATGAATGGATGAATTCAATTAGCTAGCTTGAGTTGAAGTTAAAAAATATATAGAGTGCGAGCGTGCTTACTTCCAACGCTCGAAAATATTTCCGTTTTTCTTGTTCTTTCCTGTCCCCTGAAAATCAATCACATTATATGAGTAGTCAAAAATAAATATAGGTATCCAACATCTTAACTAAATTCTTTTTTTGTTAAAGAATCTCTTTCTAGTTTCTCATAACAAACTTCTATCCTTGTTTGGCCTAAGAAATTTGTGGACCCCTCTACTGAAAAATACCAATACAATACTATGCCCGATTCCTTATACTATATGCTCAAGAATTCACAAATCTCCAAACTTCACAACTCCACTCTTTGTCGAAAACATGCTAGCTATGAGGTTGTTGAATTCAATAACTCAAATCAATATCTTTAAAGAGGAAAGTCGGGAATATCAATCTCATCATCATCTCATAAGTATATCATACCAAATTCAATCAACCAAATCGTTTAATTTTTTTCAAGATCCACGACGAACAACGTTCTATTTTATCATCAAATCCGATCACCATTCACATTTTTTTTTTCTGGATTTGAAATTGAAGATTAAAGGGTTAGAAAGGGGATGAGTAATACAATAACCTTACATCCAGGACAATCAATGGCCCCTTTACCTCCACACTTCTGGCATCTTTTGGGCAGCAAAGATCTTGCAGCAGCAGCAGCAGCTAAAGAAATGTTGGATGATTTAGTTTTACTTGTATATGGTGGCGATGATCTAACGAGTCGATAGGGCGAAAATGGGAAGATGTTGTTAGAGCTAGCCATAGCCATAGCCATAGCCATATCCATAGCCATTCTTGTTGCCTTTGGTCTTCCTACTGTTCTTCTTCTCTAACTCTCAACTCTCAAACATTATCCACACTTCTCTCTCCACCACTCCTCTTCTTACCTTATCCTCATTATGATTTTGTTGTTATCCTTGTTTTATTATTATTATTATTATTATTATTATAGTAATGGCTCATGTGTGTGGATGCACTTGTTAGTTAAGGTTTAGAATGAATTCATGCTACTTTATTTTAGTAATGTTTTTTTCCTTTGTGGCAAAGAAATAGACTTTACTTCAATCTCATCATCATGTCCAAAGTCGAAACATCGATCTAAGTCCAATTTAGTCCAAGGTCAACAATTGACCAATCCAAGCCCTTACATAAATTAGATTGAATATGGATCTATCTTTCTTTTAGTTGGACCGACCCATAGTTAGTTCGTTTGAGTTGTATTTGGATCGGCTCGTTAGGTTAGCCCAAAAATCTAATCTAATATAAAATTATATTTTAATATAATTACTAAATAGTAATAATTTTAAAATTAGAAACAAAAATCAATTTAACAACCAACTAATTTTCATCTACACATGATTAAGAAAAATAAATGATGGGATTAAATGTGTGTTTAGTGGCCGGTGGGTGAGAGTTAAAATGTAAAAGTCATTAAAGAATCACCGTCCTATTCTTGTCCCACGTTGAAAATTTTGAAATATGAGGAAGGTTGCATACTCTATAAATAAAATTTTCGAGGCTATTTTTAAATTAAACAAATTAATAATTTACTTAAAAGAGTAAATTTGAGCTCGATCCAAAGAGTCCGTCCAAGTTCAATCTAATTTAAGCCCATTTAGCAAGGTCCATAGATTAGACTATGGGCCTATGTTTAAGAAGTTAGACTGTTCCCAACTTGGCCCAATTAGTGCTTGAAGTCCTAGGGCTTGGTCTTAGGCTAAGGTTGGACCTTTCATTATTTGGGTTAGGCTAGCCCGACTTGGCCTAGTTATGAGGCTCACTTTTACTATACTTAAAAACATATAGTGAATTTTACATGAAAAATCTTCTTGCTCCTATATTTCATAAATGTCTTTCAATTGGAAAATTTTCAAATAAGATTTTTAATATAATTATCGACGTTTACTCTTTTCACTTGGCCAACACAGCATAAAATTTCCATATTTTCTAAATATTCTTAACGATGGAAAGAGAATTTAATAAATTTATATTAAATAATGCATTCAAAAAGAATCTGCATTTATTATATAATATTAATTAGTTGAGATTTTTTTCCCCATCAGCAATTAATATGATTTCGTAAGCGTCATTTTTTGTTTTTTTATTTTTGTGTATATATACGAGGTTTATTTCAAATATATTCCATATGCATTTAGAAAAACGACAGATTAATGTTGTTACATAATATATACTCCATAATTATTTGGTTATATATTCCACATTCTTTATCATATGTACACATATATATTTAGTTATTTTATCAATATATAACTCATATTATATGATACTAATTAGACCATAAACTAAGATACATGGATTATCGAATTATTTATTTTTTTAAAGAAAAACTAAATTAGTACTCTGAAATGTTTTAATAATCTTCTTTTCTCCACAATACAAATATTCGATGGTATATTTGAGGTGGATGGGACACAATAAATCCATATATATTTGAAATTGAAATTGAAAACAAAATGTATAAATACACCCAAATCCTCACCCATCCATCACAACCTCGATTTCATTGACCAAATCGACCAGATGTATATGGATTATTTGAAGTAAATATGAATATTATAAACTATTATATATATATATATATTATATAATATATATATATATATATGGATTATTTGAAATAAGCAATCATATATATTTAAAAAAACAGTGTATTGTGACCCGATCGAAAAATTGAGATTTTGGGTTTAAAACCATTAGTTAGGAAAAGTTGAAGGATGTTGAAGGAAAAGTAGAAAATGTCACACCTAGGTATAATATTATAATATATATATAATATACAGTATAATATCGCAGAATAACTATATTTAAACAATAGTATATTTTTAAACAACAGTGTAAACGATATTACATCCACAGTAAATCCATATATATTTAAATTTGAAAGAAAAGTACAAATACATCTGGATTCATTGTCCATCCATCTAAAACCTTAGATTCATTGACCAAATCAATCGATATATATTGAGTATTTGAAATAAACTTGGGGGATATATACGGATTATTTGAAATAAACTCTGAAATTTTGGATATATACCGCAAGTGAAACTGTTTACAAAGGCCGATGGAGCTTGACGATCGAGGAGCTAGAACGAAGATCCACAACAGAGCTCGAACTCTTGGACAAAGATCCACGGTGAAGGAATGAACGAATGCTCGAACGAAGATGGATGCTTAAACGAACGCTCGACGATCAACTCTCCACACGACGGTACGAATGGAGCTTAGATTTGAAACATGAGACGAACACTTGATGGAGTTGTTGACGAAGGCCAACGGAGCTCGATGGTCGACGGAGCTAGAACGGAAATTTATGACGAAACTCGAACGCTTGAACGAAGATCCATAGTAAACTTTGGTCAACAGCTGCATGTGGTGGAAAAGGATCTTCGACGGTCGAAGACACGAGCGACGATTGTGGAACTAGTGAGGTTGACATGAGTTTTGAGAGAGAGAGAATTTAGAGAGAAAAAGTGGGGTTTAAATTCTTAATTGACGTGCGTAGAGACAAGATACGGAAGATGGGAGAGTTGTAAATGAACCATAATATTAGGGTAAATAATCAATCCATCTGACCATTTTAAAATAAATAGAAAGTAAAAGACATTGTTGTAATTTGGACCCATAAAAATGTCTTTTTATGTGTAAATCCCTAATATATAAGTAATATTTATGCCAAATCTGTCCTTTCGTTGCAAACCTTTCTTTTGTTACTTTATTGACAATTTGGTCAATTCAATGACTCTCTAATTGTTGCTTTATTGACAATGTGGTTTGGTTCGGTTTTTTTTCCATTTTTTTTGGTTTGCCCTTGTGTGTACCAATTGATAGAATCCGTTTAAGCGAATAAGTGTTGGGTCAGACTTGCCATGGCCAATCAATATATCCATAGTGACAGCTCAAGAATCACTTGTAATCTTCTAATTTGGCCACCAGAAACTATTTATGTTGGCGCCTTCTGATTCCTAGTCTAGTGCTTTTCAAAACCCCACTTCCCTTTTTTTCCATTTCCTTCCTTCCCCTCAAAACCCTAGTCTTGGTGCAGCCGGAGCAAGCAGCGTCCATGGAAGAAGACGGCATAGACATGGTTCTGGGCAGAGCCACGGAGCTCCGATTGAAGATCAGCAACTGCATTCACAAGGCAACAACCACCTCCTCCCTCCGACAACACCCTTCTGCCGGAACGGCAAATGGGGCCGTCAACGACGGCGGTTCCGGCTCCCAAACTCCGGTCGGCGATACGGAGGACGATGAAGAAGTGGAACGACTTTTGAATATCTGCGATGCCCTTGAGTCCTTGGAGACCCAACTCTCCTCACTGCAGGTTCTCTCTTAATTAGGGCATTTTTTTTTTCTCTCTTCTTTCACACTTCTTAATTTTTGGGTCTCTGACTTTGTGCTGCTTTTGACTTACAATGTAATTTTATTTGAATTGTATTTATTGTTTCATATGACAGTTGTTCTTATCTGGGTTTCGTTTTTCTTTTCTTCATTTTCCCTACTTTTGCTGAATTTGTCATTGTGGTAGAAAGAAAGTGAATTGAAACTTTGCAACTCCTTATTGAATTTCTCTGTCAAATGAGACATTGTTCGGTTCCTTTTCTTCAATGTTAAATTTTTACTTGACATGTTTCAAACATGCTTTTCATGTTATTTCTAAAAGTTTTTCCTGTTTTATGAATTATAGTAAACAAATTTGGCCTGGAATTGTATTGCTAAAGTATATTCTCTCTCTGTATCTCTATCTCTGTCTGTCTCTTCCTTCTTTTTACTCTGCTCAAAAGCAATATAATTTTGAACTTTTACCTTTAGTTCCATGATTAGTTGCCAAATCATAATGCTTTGAATTGAACTTCGATGCATGTTATAGGATTAGCTTTGAAATAATAGGTGGTTGTATTTGTAGCATCCATCATGTCTCAGTGTGGAAACGAAGCTTAGAGATCATTTGGCAACTTTTCCCTTTCTTGTTTTTTGTTTTGATAAATATATGTGTTTGGTAAGTGTTCCTTGTTTGTAATTTCTTGATGGTTCTAAAAATTGTACACCAATTTTGAAAACAAAAGAAAATGATTTTCTTGTTATGTGTAACGAATCAAAGCAATTATCGAGAGAAAACGACAAGCAATGAGCAAGATTTGAGAATAATTTGAATATTGTAGACCACCACTTATGTAAACATTGTTTTGTAGAAATCATCAATGGAAGTATTTTTTGTGTCACACAAGCTAGTGAAGTTGTGTGTATTTCTTTGGTTATATAGATGGGTTATTGCTAGAAGCACAAATCTTTTCTTGTTTTACTTCTTTGGTTATATAGATGGGTTATTGCTAGAAGCACAAATCTTTTCTTGTTTTCTTTGCACTCACAGTTGCGTGAGAAACCTGAGCGCATATCATAGTACTAAATGTAGGTTATGTCAGAATAATAGTTTGGTTTATGCTCTGTTTCATTACCATTTATATTAATAAAACTCTGGGACGATGTTGTATTTGTTGAATATATTTGCATACCTAGCTATCTAATTATATGATGCAGAAAATTCTTCCAGCGGTAATTGAATTTGTTTCTGCAAGATACCTAGATAAGACTATTAGTATAGTATTAGTAAAAGGTATAAAAGTTATTAGATAGGAAGTTAATTGCTGAATGTTGTTATAAATAACAGGAGGGTGAGTGAGTGAAAGCGGGCAATTCTGTGGAGTGGTCTAAGGCTTGAGTGTGCTCACTCAAGAGGGGGTATATTCCAGATCTTGATTCCAGTTAAGAATTATCCTAACAGTTTCTCTTGTGATTTTAAGGATTTGCAACAACAACAACGATATGAACGGGAAGCTGCCCTCTGTGAGATTGAACAGAGCCGCAAGATGCTACTGGGCAAGCTCAAGGAGTACAAAGGAGAGCATTTAGAAGTGATAAATGAAGCTTCTGCCTTTGCTGGGGAGGCAGTAAAGAACAACCATGACCTCATGCTTCCTCCATATCCAAGTCGTCCTCCATATCCTCTTCACTTAGACAATGAACATTTATCTCCATTCATGTCTGCTCGCAAATCTGCCCGCAATGGGGTAACCTTGAGCTACATGACAAAGGATGCTAAAAGGGAGTCAAGTGAGTTGTTACCTACCAGCCAACAAGCAAGCACGAGAAAGTCGAGGAGTGGATTGGGTTCACTCATAGCTGCAGCAGCCAAGGCAGTGTTTACCATTGTTGGTGTTGTGTCTATATTGAGCATGTCCGGTTTCGGGCCACAGATCGTAGCAAAGAGAGCTACCCGTTTGAAGATATCCAGTGCATACGAACAGCCATCAACTGAAGAAGAGAGACCGAGAGCTGAATGCCCGCCAGGGAAAATCTTGGTTGTTGAAGACGGGGAGGTTAGGTGTTTGGTGAAAGAGAGAGTCGAAGTTCCATTTTCTTCTGCTGTGGCAAAACCAGATGTGAACTATGGATGGGGTTAATGCCCCATTTCAATGCTTCTTCTTCCACTTCTTCCACACGAAAAGGTAAATTCCATCTTCAGAGAAGCTCTAGTCTTCTGTGTGTAAAGTTAAACACATTTGCCCGTTTTAAAAAATATATAAAAATATATTAGTTTTTTTTTTAGAGAAAAAAATATTAGTTATTACAGTTTAATTTAAACAAATGTTCGTCCCTATATTTCTTTAAGAAAATATATATTAGTTCAAGAATTTTTAGAATTTTGATTCTAAAATATTCAACTGTTCTGTTTTCGTAGTTAAAGTTTTGAATTTTTAATTCTACTCTAGTGTGGAACTAATAGAAGGGCTGTAAAGTAAAATCTTCAATAAAAGATTGAGATGTAAATTTGATAAAAACTGGGTAAGTATAATGTGATTTTTAAAAGTGACTAAAAAAATGAGTACATGGGAAAGAAATTTCAAAAGTGATGGTGAAGTCAAGTATTAACAAAAATAGGGTTATTTTTTGTGGAAAGGAAAATCGTGTATCCAGTACACGATTACCTTTAAATCCAGTTAGCGTCCATGTCAGTCACGTGGACTTGGTCAAAGAACCAAACTCATAGATAGGGTCCACGATTTGATTATTTTTATATATTTTTTTAAATTTCTAACTAATAATTTTGTTTTTTAATATAAAAAACAGAGTCATGATCAAATATAATTTCATTAGTTCTTTAATTTCACAATAGAAGTGTACATGAAATTAATAGTTTTGAATTACAAGTCACTCGGTTTTCCAGAGTGTTTGACTTGTCAGTGAATAAGAATCCTCCAATAAGCTGCATAATATATGCTTGTGCATATCTCTGTATGGTGATATCATTGGCATCGGGAGGCAACTTTGGAAATTGGAATGTTAACCACATGATACTCAATCTTGAGCCTTTCAAATCATCTGGTCAAATGTTCAAAAGATCGTTACAAATAGTTTTCCAATCGTATGGCAATGAACTCAGACATACGACAGCAAGGACGACAAACGACAATTGTGAGAGAGAGGCAGAAAAGGGAGAAAGTTTGAGATGAGGAAGAGAGTGAAAGGAGAAGGTCGTGGGGGGTTTTTGGGGACCATTAAGTCGTGTACCCTGTACATGATTTAGGGTAGTTGTGGATCCTGTCTACGATTACCTATGGTCAACGCTGTATGCCTGGCAATCTGCGTATGCCAGCTCACTTCCAATTCACGTGTTGTGAAGTGAACTCGGTCCATGATTTAGAGGTAATCGTGTTTCGGGCCCATGATTACACAATCTCATTTTTATCAATACTTTCAGCCCAGCTCAATTTTTGTTAATAATTAATAAAATAACATTGTTTAAAAAAAAAATCGAAAAACTAGCTAAATTGAAAATTTGAAAACCTAGGACTGAAGTGAAAAAAATGAAAAAAATAAATTTGAGAGCAAATTGTCATACCTCTCCCCAGATTATCCTCTACACCAAAGAAGGGATGTGAAGACAGTAATTGTCAATCCTCTTATAACAACTACAGTCCACCATAAACTCGTAAACCTGTTTCCTGAGCACCTGTTAACCTAATAGACAATACTTACCTTGGACTGAATGAGATCTTATCCGTTATCATATCATTCACATTTTCCAAAGAAAAAGAAGCAATCCTACTTAAAGTATTGAAAAAGTACATTAAAGCACTAGGATGGACTCTTGCTGACATTAAGGGTATAAGTCCATTCTTCTGCATGCACAAAATCATATTGGAAGGTCAGAAAGGCTCTGTTGAACCTCAATGCAGGCTGAACCCTTCAATAAAAGAAGTTGTCGAAAAGGAAATCATTAAATGGTTAGATGCATGAATTATTTTCCCCATCTCAGATAACACATGGGTTAGCCCGGTGTAGTGTGCCCCAAAGAAGGGGGGAATGACAGTTGTACCCAATAAGAACAACGAATTAATACCAACGTGTACAGTCACCGGTTGGAGGATATGCATGGATTATCGAAAAATCAACGCTACGACCAAAATGGATCACTTTCCCTTGTCCTTTATTGACCAAATGCTAGACAGGTTAGTGGGGACCGACTACTTTTGCTTTTTGGACGGATACACAGGGTATAATCAAATTATGATCGCACTCGAGGATCAAGAGGAAATGACATTCACATGCCCATATGGGACGTTTGCTTTTCGACGCATGCCTTTTGGATTATACAACGTCCCTAGCACATTTTAAAGGTGCATGATGGCTATCTTTTTAGATTACCTTGAGGATTCCGTTGAAATATTCATGGACGATTTTATAGTTTATGGAAGGACGTACGAAGTGTGTTTTGAGAATCTGGAGAAAATCCTAAAGGTGTG
The DNA here is from genome assembly GCF_009727055.1 of Benincasa hispida. Classification (NCBI taxonomy): domain Eukaryota; kingdom Viridiplantae; phylum Streptophyta; class Magnoliopsida; order Cucurbitales; family Cucurbitaceae; genus Benincasa; species Benincasa hispida. The sequence continues at coordinate 50,996,267 of NC_052358.1, forward strand.
AGGACACGAATCTAGTTCTTAATTGGGAGAAATGTCACTTCATGGTGACCAAGTGGATTGTTCTTGGACTCAAGGTTTCCAAGTTTGGCCTACAAGTTGATAGAGCAAAAATTGAAGGCATTGAAAAGCTACCGCCTCCTACAATTATGAAGACCTTGAGAAGTTTTCTAGGACATGTTGGGTTCTATCGAAGATTTGTCAAGGATTTCTCAAAAACTGCCAGACCACTGAACATGCTGCTTGAGGTTGAGAGACCTTTCGACTTCGATGCCAATTGCCTGAACGCATTCGAGAAATTAAAGAGTGTGTTAGTTTCAGCTCTAGTTCTAATCTCGCATGATTGGACAAAACCATTTGAGCTTATGTGCGAGGTTAGTGGATATGTGATGGGAGCAACTTTGGCTCAACGAATAGAAAAGATTCTTTACCCCATCACATACGCAAGTAAGACTCTTAATAGTGCCCAGAAGAATTATACAACCACTGAAAAATAGTTGCTGGCCGTGGGTTTTGCCATGGAAAAATTTCAACCTTATCTGCTGGGATTGAAGGTCATCATTCACACAGATCATTATGCCATCAAATACTTGATGACAAAGAAGGATGCAAAGCCAAGACTGATCAGATGGGTCCTACTGCTTTAGGAGTTTTACATAGAAATAATAGACAAAAAAGGGCCAAAGAATAAAGTCGCAGATCATCTATCACGACTTGAAAATCATGAAAATGATTGAATACAACCCTCTGTAAACGCCTCATTCCTTGATGAAATGTTGTTCAAGATCGATGAGTACTTGCCTTGGTACGCGAACATTGTCATTCACACAGATCATTCTGCCATCAAATACTTGATGACAAAGAAGGATGCAAAGTTCAAGACTGATCAGATGGGTCATACTGCTTTAGGAGTTTGACACATAAATAATAGATAGAAAATGGTCAGAGAATAAAGTCGCAGATTATCTATCACGACTTGAAAATCATAAAAATGATTGCATACAACCCTCTGTAAATGCCTCATTCCCTGATGAAATTCTTTTAAAGATCGATGAGTACTTGCCTTAGTACGCGGACATTGTTAATTTCCTAGTTTGCAAACATTTTTTCGAAGAATATACATCACAACAAAAGAAAAGGCTCGTGCACGACTGTAAATTCTATTATTGGAACGAGCCTAACTTGTACAAAAGAGGTCCTGACCAAATCTCAAGACAATGCGTTCCAGAAACAACATTTCAACACATCATCTATCAATGTCATGAATTGCCCTATGGTGGGCACTTCAGAAGTCAGCGCATAGGTGCAAAGATCTTGCAGAGCGGAAACTACTGGGCCACCTTATTTAAGGATGCACGCAAATATATCATGAAGTGCGACAGGTGCCAGAACATCGGGAACATTTCAGAAAAAAATGAAATGCCAATGAATGTTATTCTGGAGGTGGAATTATTTGACGTTTGGTGGATAAATTTTATGGGTCCATTTCTTCTATCTAATGGCTACAACTACCTCTTGTTAACTGTTGACGATGATCCAAATGGGTGGAGGCGATTTTCTGTGCCTCAAATGATGCGATCACCGTCTCAAAATTCTTGCAGAAAAACATCTTCACTTGCTTTGGCGCTCCCCGACTATTATAAGCGATGAAGGCATACATTTCATCAATCACATCGCCAACAAAATTCTTAGCAAATACAACGTTCACAACAAAATAGCCGCAACATATCACCCCAGATAAATGGTCAGATTGAGATATCTAACAGGGAAATCAAGACAGTGTTGGAAAAAGTTGTCAACCTGACGCGTAAGGATTGGGCACAAAGACTAGACAAAGTGTTATGGGCATATTGCACTGCATATAAAACTCCCCTAGGAATGTCCCCATACACTCTAGTCTTCGGCAAAGTCTGCCACTTTCTGTTAGAACTTGAACACAAAGCATTTTGGCTACGAAAAAATTTAACTTTGACTTGAAGGCCATAGGAAACGCGAGAAAGCTTCTCTTATAAATTCTCTTATAGGTTTCCAATTATAAAAAAGTTTGTAATGAGTTTAGATTTTTTTAAGTTTAGGAATATATTAAATATAAATTAAAAATTAACCTATTAGATATTTTTTTAAGTTCAATCAACATAAAAGTTTTAGGACTAAACTTGTAATTTTACTTGGATAAAGATATCCATTGATATGTCTATATATTCGTAATATCCATAGATATCTTTGATATCTTTTATAAATGCTCATAAAACATTAAAGAAATGTCATGTATTTAATCCAATATAAATACTAATAACAATATTCATGGCTTAGTTTGAGAGTAAAAATAACTTTATTATTAATCTAAACAAAAATTATAAATTTTTTTACTTACAAAGATATTTGTTGATATTGATATTTTATCGATATATCCGTGAAATTGAAATATCTTTATTGATATCGATATCTATATTTAAATTCTTGATTTAACCTAATACATATCTCTTTTTGGAAAAATAAAGCTTCTAGCTTAAAATTTGTATATTTAGCCAAAGGTTGACAAACCACCATATATTGATTCTATGGTCGTGTTGAAACCATTTAATTGAATATCCGACGAATTTTTCGAGGTCAAAGGTTGATAATAAAATAAACCTAAAAAAAAAACTTGCCAAAGGAGAATTACCCAACCTAACAAACGACTCCAGTCCAAAAAATAAAATAGAAAAATAAATAATTACACCAACTCCCATGCTTTGATCAGTGAGTCAATGCCAAAACTAATTTTTTTTTAATTATAAAAAATCCCCAAATGAAATTAAATTGACACAAGGCACCAACTTTAAACGCATAACTAAATTCATCATTATTTTTCACCACAAGAATCCCACCAAACCCCAACCAAAACCAATAAGAAACCTGCAAAATTGGCAGTTTTTCAAGACAGCCCCCTGTTTTTTTACATGTCTAGTCCTTGCCTTGTGGGCCCCTATGGCTTTGTATTTATTATATTCTTTGAATGAAAGAAGCAAAAAGCAAGTTGCCATGGCTTTTCATTCCAATGAAGAGGTAAATTTTGAATCCAAAACAAAAGAAAGCATATGTTGGGTTAGTGCATAAATAGGATCTTCCAATATGAATTTACTCAAAAGAAAAACACAGACATGGGAACATGTGGAGAAGGAAAAGTTTTCACTGAAGAGCAAGAGGCTCTTGTAATCAAGTCATGGACTGTCATGAAAAAGAATGCTGCTGATTTGGCTTTCAAATTCTTCCTCAAGTATAACACTCTACTTCTTTTTGTTCGATATTTCCGTAAATCGAAAGGTTCGTCTTATTTGACGATTAGAATTGAATATTTTCTTTTTTTCTTTTTTTTTTTTTTGTTGGAGTTTAGGATATTTGAAATTGCACCCTCTGCTCAAAAGATGTTTCCCTTTTTGAGAGACTCGAAAGTTCCGTTAGAGCAAAACCCAAAGTTGAAGCCTCATGCTTTGAATGTTTTCACTCTGGTAAGTTTAATTGAACCTTTAACCTTCTTAGCTAGTGACATATGTTTTAACCAGTTGAGTTATATTCAGATTGACATGAATTAAACTGAAAAATGATATCTGAACTTGCGTTGAATTTTGTAGACTTGTGAGTCAGCCGTTCAACTTCGAAAAGGTGGCATAGCAGCCGCAAAAGAAACCACCATAAAAAGGCTAGGGGCCACTCACCTCAAGTATGGTGTTCTCGACGAACATTTTGAGGTAGATTCATATTCTATTTTGATCTCCAAACTTCAAAACTCGATTGTCGTAATTCCAGTTTGACGACTGTGGCGATGTATTTCTTGTTTTTCCTATAGGTGACAAAGTTTGCTCTTTTGGAGACGATAAAGGAAGGAATTCCAGAAATGTGGAGTGTGGAGATGAAAGGGGCATGGGCTGAAGCTTATGATCAGTTGGTTTCTGCCATTAAAGCTGAGATGAAACCTTCTACTTAAACCTCTTTCTGTCAATTCACTTCGACGGCGTCGTTTTATATGCTTAATTTTCATACTGCCTAAATAAATGCATTTGTTCATGAACACAAGTCTTGTTTTTTAAATTCAAAAGCTTCATTGTTGGATTTAATTTGAGTTATTATTATTGTATTGTATAAATTTTGCTTAATCAAATCATCGGCTTTTTAAATGATAATCAATGTTTATGACCTTTACATTAATATAAATATCATTCATTAATTTGTTTAAGAATTTTGTTCCTTATGAAATTAAATTAAAAATTTTCATAATTGAGGTAAAATATTATTTACAAAAATAGGAGCTAAAAAAAACTTAAATTACAAATTTAGTCTATAAATTTTTTAATATCATAAAATTCACAGATCTACCTGACACATAATTCAAAGTTCGAAGCTTTATTAAACATAGAATTCAATTTTATATCTAATAAATCAAATAATTTTTAAAAATTTTGATCGATTACACACAAAATTAAAAGCTTAGATCTATTAGATGCTTTTAAAAGTTCAAGGATTAAGCTCTTTTTTAGATGCATTAAAGAGACTAAAAGCAATATAATTGAACATATGACTAATACAACTTAAATAAATTAAACATTAGATGGTTCTGTATACATTGATTTATTTTTAAAATTAAAAAGCAAAAACTTATTTCTAGATACTTTTACTATATTGCTTTTATTTCGATGGTTTTATCCAACTCTTTTGACATCGGCTAAAGTGAACTTAACTTAATGGTATTGACATGTTCTTCGATTCAAGAGGTCAAATGTTCAATTTTCCACTCTACAATAATTGTATAAATAAAAAAAAAAAAACTCTTTCGACATTGAAGATAACATGATATGCTAACCTAAGTGATTAAGTTAGATTAACAATAAGACATAAGATCAAAAGCAGTAAGACTACGGTGGGACTTTTCCTCCTATTTAAGGCACTCATATATTTGAATCCCAAAAGGGATTTTAAGGCATACTAAAAGAAAGCAAAATATAAAGAGAAGAAATAAATACATTAATATTGAAAGAAAAAATGAAAAGGAAAGAAAGTTTGGTTGGGAAGATGAACTATTAAAGTAAGTAAATGAAAGAAAAACATAAACAAAAGCAAAGAATTAAGAAATTTTGAATGCTCTAAAAATAAACTTATTGATAAAGGAAGGAAACGAGACAGCTGAAAGTTAAAGAATACGAAAAAGCATAGCTAATGCAAAAATTACACTTAGTCGTTCTTCTCTCTTCTAACTTAATCACATTCTAACTCTCATTCAAATTATTAAATTTTCCTCGACATGTCAATATTTTCATTGATATTTCTATGTTTCTACGGATTTGATATCGACATTAAAATGAATCAATATTTCCATTCTATCATAGAAAAAATTATGAAATATAAAAAAAATAAAATGTCATTAATGGAAACATAATATATAAAATAGACATCTTAACTTGTTTAAAAACCATAATTTTTTTCAGAAATATCATTCAAAATCAACATTGTTGAAGGATAAATTTTGGACCAATTACAAATTTTCACATCATTTCTTAAATTAATGATGAAATTACAAATCATCAAATTTGGAACCAATTAAAAGTTGACATGTATCCCTAATTGAAATTGAAGACGTAAATTGACAGATTCCGATGATGCCACTTGTTTTCTCATGACCATTGGATTGGATGAAATTAATTTGGTCCAATTTGATTTTATGATTTGGGCTAGGATTCAATTGAACCCAAAAATAGGCTTAATTTGACCCAAGTGCCAAATTAGGCCTAAATCCAATTAAATGGACTAAAAGGCTAGGTTCATGGATCAACTAAGTCCAAGCCTGCCAAGCCCACCTAATAACTCTATAAATAGAGGAGTTTTCTTCATTTGTGGGGGTCAGAAATTCTACATTCCAGATAGTCAAGAGAGAATTCTCTGCAATCAGAAGACTTCTTGACTCCTGAAGACTGAACTGTTCCTTGAAGCTCAAGTTCTTAAGATCCAAGACTCTTCCAAGACTTAAATTTCAAAAACATCACGTGCTCCATTTCCCCAAGTTAAGTGTATGCATCAAACTGAAAGGGAATCAGAGGATCAAGTATTAGAAATCGAACCACATTCGCATCAAATTAACATCAATTCAAGTTCAACTCCACAAAACAAGTTTCTCCTGAAATCTCGTGCAAAAAAATTGGCATGCCTAGCGGGACATTTCTATCTCTTATCTCTCTCTCAACGTTCAAACAAATCAATAACACAAAAAAAAAAATTGCATTCAAGGTAACTGCTGCAAGCAACTTCTACACGGGGTCCATCACTCACAATCGTTTAAAAGAGGTTATGCAAAAGTAAGAGCATGGTTCCATCATCGCATATAACATCTTGAAACTCTAAAGGCGGGATTTTCATCAACAAAAATCCTTTGTGTGAAAACTCTACTTCTTCCTCCAGCAAGTCAAAGAGGGAATCACACCTGGATGTAGTGTCTGTCATGATGGCGGATGTAACAGCCGAGGCGGCCAGAGCAAAGATGGAAAGAAATATAAATTTCCTGATAAAAGTTTTAGATGAGTGAGATCATGAAATCGCTACCTTAAGAGAATAGATGAAAGCTCATAAAACTACTAAGTCGAGTCAAACTCCTGCTGTCAAAGCCAATGATAAAGGGAATACCGTGTTGTAGGAAAATTTGCCACAACAATCAACTTTTGTTGCCTCATTGTCGGTTCAGCAACCACAAGATATGATCACCGACTCCATCAGAGCTCAATGTAGAGGCCCGTCTCGAACTTCTTTTATGTACTTCATCAAAGTTTAAGACATACTAAAAGAAAGCAAAATATAAAGAGAAGAAATAAAGACATTAATATTGAAAGAAAAAATGAAAAGGAAAGAAAGTTTGCTTGGGAAGATGAACTATTAAAGTAAGTAAATGAAAGAAAAACATAAACAAAGACAAAGAAGTAAGAAATTTTGAATGCTCTAAAAATAAAATTATTGATTGATAGCTTGTAGAAATACAAGCTATTGTAGTCTTTCACTTAGAATTATGAGAGTTAATAAGCAGAATATGCCTCAATAATACCAAGAATTCATATGGAAAAGTGAGCTTGCATCGATTAGCACCGAAAATCCTCACTAACCCTATATCATGCATTATTCTACATCAAAGTGTCTATTTTTGCAACTATTGCAAGGATTGATCGCATGCGTTGGTCCCAGACCGCTGCAAGACTGACAATCATCATGAAGACCAGTTCGTCGCATGGAATGTTGCGTCCACATGATGATAATCATGATAGAAGGTTGATCGCGAGATGGGTGGAATGCGTTGACACTTCAGGAGAAACAAGCATGTACGCGTACCTTGGGAGCATCAACAAGATAAGATGATGTTGACATTTCCCATACCGCGACAAAAGTAGCAGTGAGTTAGAATGGAATATCAGCACTATCTGCATTTGAAATCTATAAATAGAGCCTTGGAGCTTAACTTCAAACCATTCGAGTTTCTACCTTAAGGAAGATTCTTGTGATCACAGATAAGAGCACAAGCAAAACTTTCTTTCAGGATTCTTCACCTCTACAGCCCCTTCCGAGTGACGATCGGAGTTTCACCGGAGATAGAGCTTGAGAAAGACTACTCCACCATCCATCCATGGCACCATTAGCAGCCTTGACGCATTTCGGATGAAAAGCAAGAGATTGATTACATCTGGCCTTCCATCTCTCCTCTTATCTCTGTATTGTATTACATTTTGGCTCAAGACATTAATACATTTTGTAATCAATGCATCTCTTAGTTCCTTCAGCACCATTTTCATCATCTTCTTCTTCTTTATCATCGTCTACATTCATCATTTAGTTAAGTATCAAAGACAGTCGCATACTCAGTCATGAGACCTAGAGATATGACGCATGTAGCAAACCACCGAGAGGTGTGCATTGCACAAGTATAGTGAGTTGATCCTCTTTGCTTGGTGTGAGGCTGTCGTAATACTTGTCTATGAGCTGATTAGCTACAACTAACTGCCGGAGAGGGTAAGTAGTGGAACACACTAAAGCAAAGTAAGCTTTATTCCTAGAGATAGGAACGATCTTATACTCGATGCAACCATGCATTATAGAGATATAAGCATGCGGCTACCACCGAGAGGTGTGCGATGCGTTTGTGTGGCGAGCTGGGATTACTCAAGTGACTAAACATAATGAAGTCACCTTATTATACGTTAACAATTGTTGCATCTCTACCAATTCTCTTAGTTAAATTTCCATTGCTCAATCTGTTTAGTTAGGAGTAGGAGTAGCGCATAATCCTTTAACTTCTGTCTTTTTACTTTTATTCATCGCCTCAAACGCACTACTTCACAAACATTATTGAGTTACGAGTCCTTGTGTTCAACCTCGGGTCATCCCGAGAAACTTACGATCTCGTTATACTTGGCGAAAAAGCAAGAAAGCTTGTGACAGGAACGCATGGTCATCGTATATGTGCTTCATATTGCATATTTTCCAATCCAACGCATGACTGTCGATATATGGAGATTAACGCATAACATAAAACGAGTGCATTTTTCCTCCCCCCTTTTCCTACGAACATTGATAAAGGAAAGAAACAAGACAGCTAAAGTTAAGGAATACAAAAAAGCATAGCTAAGACAAAAATTACACTTAGTCACTTAGAAAATCTTGAAGTTCTTTTCTCTTCTAACTTAATCACATTCTAACTCTCATACAAAATATTAAATTTTCCTCGACATGTCAAATTTTCATTGATATTTCTACGTTTCTACGGATTCGATATCGGCATTAAAAGTGAATCAATATTTCCATTCTATCATAGAAAAATTATTAAATAAAAAAAGCAACAAAATGTCATTAATGTAAACATAATATATATAATAGACATCTTAACTTGTTTACAAATCATAAAATATTTATTTACTAATTTAGATTTATTTTTTTATTTTTTTTCAGAAATATCTTTCAAAATCAACATTATTGAAGGATAAATTTTGGACCAATCACAAATTTCCACGTCATTTCTTAAATTAATGACGAAATTATAAATAATCAAATTTAGGACCAATTAAAAGTTGACATTTATTCCAAATTGAAATTGAAGATGTAAATTGGCGGATTACGATGATGTCACTTGTTTTCATCATGACCATTGAATTGGATGAAATTAATTTGGTCCAATTTGATATTATGATTTGGGCTAGGATTCAATTGAATCCAAAAATAGGCTTAATTTGAGCCAAATTAGGCTCAAATCCAATTAAATGGGCTCAAGGGCTAGATTCATGGACCAACTAAGCCCAAGCTCACCAAGCCTACCTGAGAACTCTATAAATAGAGGAGTTCTCTTCATTTGTGGGGGTCAAAAATCCTACACTCCAAATAGTTAAGAGGGAATTCTCTACAATCAGAAGACTTCTAGACTCCTGAAGATTGAACCACTCCTTGAAGCTCAAGTTCTGAAGATCCAAGACTCTTCCAAGACTTAAACTTCAAAAACATCACGTGTTTCACTTCCCCAAGTTAAGCGTATGCATCAAACTGAGATGGAATATGAGGATCAAGTATTAGAGATCAAACCGCATTCACATTAAATCAACATCAATTCAAGTTTAACTCCACGAAACAAATTTCTCCGAAAACATCGTGCAAACAAATTGGCATGCCTAGTGGGACATCTCTACCTTTCATCTCTCTCAACGTTCAAACAAATCAATGACACCAAAAAAAGCTACATCCAAGATAACTGCTGCAAGCAACTCCCTCAATCATTTAAAAGCGGTTATACAGGAGTAAGAGCATGGTTCCATCTTCACACATAACATCTTGAAACTCTAAAGGCGGGATTTTCATCAATGAAAATCTTTTGTTTGAAAACTCTACTTCTGCCTTCAGCAAGTCAAAAATGGAATCACACCTGGATGTAATATGGCAGATGTAATAGCCGAGGTGGCCAAGGAAGAGATGGAAAGAAATATAAATTTTCTGATGAAAGCTATAGAGGAGTGAGATCATGAAATCGCTGCCTTAAGAGAACAGATGAAAGCACATGAAACTGCTAAGTCGAGTCAAACTCTTGTTATCAAAGCCAATGATAAAGGGAATACCGTGTTGTAGGAAAATTTTTCGCAGAATCAACTGCATTGCCTCATTGTCAGTTCAACAACTGCAAGATATGATCACCGACTCCATAAGAGCTCAGTATGGAGGCCTGTCTCGAACTTCTTTTATGTACTCCAAGTCGTACACTAAGGGAATTGACAACTTAAGGATGCCTGTTGGGTACCAACCCCCAAAGTTCTAGCTATTCGATGAAAAGGGAAACCTGAAGCAACACATTGCCCACTTTGTAGAAACATGTGAAAACATGGAAACTAGAAGAGGTTTGCTAGTCAAGCAGTTTGTCCGAACTTTGATGGGAACACTTCTGATTGGTACACTAATCTAGAGTAGAGGTGATCAACAACTGGGAGTAACTTGAAAGAGAGTTCCTAAACCACTTTTGTAGCACTAGGCGTACTATTAGCATGATGGATATAACAAATGCCAAGCAGCGAAAGGGAGAGCCAGTCATTGACTACATCAATCAATAGAGAACTCTAAGTCTTGACTACAAAGATAGACTCATCGAATCGTCTGTTGTGGAGATGTGCACCCAAGGCATGCATTGGGGTATTTTCTACATTCTACAGGGGATAAAACCCCGATTGTTTGAAGAATTGGTGACTCACGCTCAGGTATGGAGCTAAGCATTGCTAATAGGAGAAATAAGGATTTCCTGATCCCTGAAGTGAAGAAAGATAAGAAAGAAGTAAAAGGCACTGAAAAGATTACGAATAGTACCACAAATGAGTAAATGATCGTTAATACGATCCCACTAAAATTTTCTTTCAAAGGAAAGGAGAAAAAAATTAAGAAGATGGATGACAGAGGTGAAAGACATCCCCTAACTCTGAAAGAAAGGCAGGATAAGGTTTATCCATTTCCTAGTTCTGATGTTGTGGATATGCTTGAGCAACTGCTGGAAAAGAAACTTATTCAACTGTCAGAATGCAAATGACCAGAACAAGTAAGAAAAGTGGACAATCCTAGTTATTGCAAGTATCACAAGGTCGTTAGCCATCCAGTCGAAAAATGCTTTGTGTTGAAGGAGCTAATTCTAAGGTGGCTTGTGAGAAGAAGATTGAGGTGGATCTGGATGAAGTGGCTTAAACAAATCATGTTGCAGTCATAGTAACTTCAAGTGTTCCAGCATCAACTACGCTTTATGATGAAACAGAAAGCTTGGTCTAGTTTGGGATCCTCAAAACTGTAATTGTTCGATTTTAGTAAGCTATCCGGATGACAGATTCAAAGAACAGAAATGAACATATTGACGATGATGATAATGAGGGATGAATCCTTGTGACTCATTGAGAAAAAAAAAAAAGAAAGTCAAGTTCTAACCAAAAAAGAGTCACGCTTCTATCAAAAGTATAGAAGAGGGTACAAGACTCAAAAAAAGAAGAAGAAAAAAAGAAGGCTTGAAAGCCTAAGCTTATGGAGGAGGAAGCAGAAGACTTTTCTTAACCCAGGCGACATGTGACACTAACAGATTTCCTTCCAGAGAACTTCTATAACGACTATCCGAAGAAAATACCAAAAGTTGTTGCATGTCATGCTGTTAGCACGGTAGAAAACAACTCTAAAAGAAATCTTCTAAAAAGTTTAGAAGACAAACAGATGCTTCACACCGGCCTAATTGAAGAGGAGAGTCATAGTAGCACTAGTGACCATCATTGGAAAAGGCCTTCAAGAAGTTAAAGGCGTTGGGTAATGGCTTTTTTGAAAGGGATCAAGACGATCTAGAGGTCCCTAGTGCTCCCAACTTATTGGTACATCGACCCTTCTCTTTTAATCTTCATATCCCATTTTTTTGACAATATGGTTTATTTTTTATTATTTTTATTTATTTATTTCTTTTATTTTTATTTTTTTTTTTGGTCACCCTTGAACAACTCACTTCAAGAACTTGCAGAGCAACAAAGTGAAGATTCTTTAATGAGAACCTTTACTGTGGATTCAACCATTAAGAGAATTGGTACTTCTGAAGTGTTGCCAGCGAAACCTGTAAGACAGTCTTCTCGAGTTTATGCTACTTCTGAAGACATTCACCACATCAAGAGGAAAGTAGACATCAGGAATGTCGAAGTTTTAAATCCTCTAATCAAGGAGGTTGGTTGTTCCAACGTCCCTTTAGTAGAGAAAGACTTACAACCTGAGGAAACTTCAAAAGCTTTGGCGAGTCTAAATGGTTATGAATGTGCACCTACCCTTACTGGAAATTCTGGGGCCTCATGTTGGCACAATTGCAATTCTGGCTCGTCCTCTTGCGATCAAGGAACTTCCTAGCCCCTGGCTACCTCTGAGGTGTCTGGATTTTTTGCTGCCAATGCAGTTTCTAATGTTCAACGTCACGTTGTCTTAGCAATGTGGGAGACTATACATAAGAAAATCATGCGCACTCCTTTTGAAAAGGTCCTTTTTCTAGAAAAAGAAACTTACGAGATATTTGAAGTAATTTCTGAAATTTGTGGTGCGAACCTTCCCCTCTTAAAAAAACTCGTGGATAAATATTTTTGAAAGGTAAAGAAGTATAACCAGTTCCAATCATCATTTTCTTCCTAGTTGACTCTAACAAATAAAAGCCAAGCCAAATTTAACCTAGAGAAGATATTGTATGATGAAATTGTTGGGTTTTATGCCCTAAAAATCGTAGATAGTAAATGTTATTAATTGGTCGTCATTAATAAAGAGTTATTGATGTTAAATTAATAAATGTTATTGTTTGTATTGTTGTCTATTTTTTCTCAGTAACCCTAAATATAATAAATTAACATCCAAGGCTATCTTGAGTCTTGAACTGTATGTGGAGATTGTTGGGGTTGATGCCCTAAATCTCGTAAGGTCCTGTAGTTTGTAAACACGTGTATGAACAAACATTTATGATGTAATAATATGAGATACTTTCTTCACTATTGTCTATGAAATATGGGATATTTTAATTGCATTAACCACAAACCAATAAACTAAGATCCCTGGTTATCGTTGTAACTTAAGCATATATATGGAGACATACAAGTGGATCATGCCTTAAGTGATAATCTAAATGGTCTGTAGTATATGAATAAATGAGGGAAACCTTATCCTAGTGACACTACGGATACGTCCCGCTTTGTAGATGTTACAAGTGTTGTAAAGTGCTACAAATAATCTGATCCTGATCATTCATGTAGAGACATGCAAGCGGAGGTATCCTATACAAAGGAGTTTGTATAAGACCGGACCAAAAAATGTTTAGTCTCGTTATATAACGTCGTTCATGACAGAGACTTTCATTTCACTAGGAGGACCATAGGTAACATGACCTTGATCCTGAGTGAGTTGGGAACTCCTGCCTATGAAAGCGATCCTTTGATTTGCATGGGGGCAAGTGGCTAGATCACCGACTCAAACCTATCACTTTAGGGATTCGTCTGATTGGAGAGTTGGGAACTCAGCTATACAAGACGAAATTTACTCCTTCCTTAAAGCAGGGCTAAGTAGATATATTGCTCCCTTAAGAACTGATTCCGGGACTTGAACAATGTGGCACCACACCTTCTCATGGCCTGAGAAGTATTCACTCATAGTAGGACTATGATGTATTGTTCATTAGAGGAATCAGTGATACTTAAGGAGTTATATGTAACTACATGGACAAAACGGTAAATTGGCCCAGCTGTACTTATGAGCGATTTGTGAAGGGTCATAGTATTGTTGATTGGTTATATCCAATAGACACAGAAATATATCTGTAGTGCGAAGAGTATAGCTGTCAGTCTTTAGTAAAGTACTCGATAGTTAACGAATGGTGGATATCGTGATTAAAGAGTTTAGTTAGTTATTCACGTACCGTTAGAGCTTCAAGCTACAGGTTCATAAGGTCCCCTTGGTAACTCAATAGATTTGGTTACTTAAGAAAATTAATATATATGAGGATGAGGAAGCTACCATGAATATATTCTACAAAGGACTTAATGAGGAGATTGTTGATATACTTACTGATCAAGAAGAGATCCGACCTTGTGCAGATTTAGAAGAAATGGTGCATGTTGCCATCAAGATAGAAAGGCCAACTCTAAAGGAGATTTTCAAGGTACACTAAATTGAAATCAAAGGGTTCCTAATTTTTTAATTTCTAGAGTTTTCGTATCATTTGGTATCAGAGTCAGGATCTTAAGTATATGTTTTATATGATTTTTTTTTTTTTTTTTTTTTTTTGTTAAGTCTATTTAGGGTTCTTGTTGTGTTGTTTTGAAAAGAAAAAAAGTTGGGTCAAAATTGAGTCAAAAAGAAAATTGAAAGACTTGTGGCATTGGAAGTTGAGCAAGAGAATTGAGAAATAAAAGAATTGGCGAGTTGAGGGCTGGTAGTCGTGAGAAAAAAAAGAACAAAATTTTTTAATTCTCCGAAATACGAAAATCCAAGGGAAATTTTTTTTTAAAAANTGTTTTGAAAAGAAAAAAAGTTGGGTCAAAATTGAGTCAAAAAGAAAATTGAAAGACTTGTGGCATTGGAAGTTGAGCAAGAGAATTGAGAAATAGATTGAATAAAATTAATTTGGTACAATTTGACATTATTATTTTGGAGGGAAATTTTTTTTTAAAAAAAAAAAAAAAAAAAAAGGCAAAATTTTGGATCCTTAATGGAAGGAAGAAAAGAAAAAAAATTCAAGCAATCACTTCAAGGAAGCAACTCAAGTTTCATAAGTTTTAAGCTGCTAAGAAGAAAAGATTGGTTGTTTAAAAGTGTATTTGTTTACTGAGATTAAATTGGGGTTTCGATAAAATTAGAGTCTTTAGTTTTTATTCCTAATTTTTTTGTTTCCTTTTTATCATTGGTTGCTTAATTGTTTGATTTTTTTATGTTATAAATCTTGAATATTAAATTCTTGATTCTAAATAAATTGTTTTTTTTTTGTGCGTTTTTGTCTAGTTTGTTGAATGTTGAAGATTAGGTTCTTGAATTTTAGTTCTTGTTTTTGTTGATTCTACTAGTTCTTTGCTTGAGTTTGACACTTTACACTCATTCTTGGTTAATTTTTTGTTTGCTTTTTTTATCTTGGTTGCAAAATTTTGGCTCAGCACCTTTTGAGAGCATTTGTTTTGTTGGAGAGCGTCTATATTAAAGAGTGTAAAACACAAGTGAACTTCAAGGGATTGAATTGTGAGGTTTACTTATTCTTTAACTTTGTTTTTATTTTGCAACCATGTTCCATCAAAGAAGAAGGCAAGTTAAAATTCGCGTTAGAGATGCAAAGCTTATAGAGGCTATATAAGAAAACTTCGAAGAACTATGTAGTTCTATAAGAAAATATGTTACAGAAGTCATCCAAATAGAATAGAGTTTGATGTGCCAAGTTTCAATGGAACGAACATGCAAACCAAAATACGATCTATCACCCAAAGAAGAAGAAGAAGAAGAAGAAAAAGATGCAAATTTTCTAAGAGCACAAGAAGAAGAATTAAATAAGAGATTTCAGCGAGGAAGAAAGAAGAGCCATTGAGAGTGAAGAGATAATGTAACATCCCACACCTTTTTGTTTATTTATTAATAATGTAAAACTTTTCATTTTTCAGTAATTATCCTTAGTTGAAGGGCATGTTTAGAATTTTGAATTTAAAGTATAAGTGCGAGGATTTAAGTGTTGTCGTGAAATTATTCAAAAATTATTCAATTTGAAAAGTTATGACATGAATTAATTATTTTTGGAAAAAGGAAAGGAATTAAATAGTATAAAGTGGGTCAAGGAAAGGATTTAATTAGAGTTATACTATTTTCCTTTTATTATTATTATTATTTTTTATTATTAT